>NC_056739.1:448051723-448239223 GCF_019279795.1 Protopterus annectens
ATGTATATTTTTAATTTGTAAACTAGAATTATAGAAAGCAGAACTTTATAAAGCTTTATAATAATGAGAGACATGTAATCCGAGTCACAGTTCTGTCACTACAATGGAAATAAAACCTCATGCTAGTTCTAAACTATTGGGGAAAAAAATAATTTACTGTACACAATGGCACTATACTGGCTTTCACAATGACTGTGGAAAAGATTAGTTTTATATTTAGGAGGCAGAGGCAATCTAAATAGCATGGTATCCATAGCCTTATTGATTCTTATAAAGTAGACAGCAAGAGATATTCAGCTTTCACCCCTACTGCTTATGTTGGTTGTAGGAGGTAAAGCACTGAAATAAAAGTTGATGTTGCCAAATCAGAACATGGCTGATTTGTTATATGTTGTTAAGTTTTTTAAAATCAGAGAGATGGTTATTTGCTGCAGTTCTTGAAGGTTTATGTGTTTGTCTATATGCATTTCTAGAACATTTTACACAGGAAAAATACCTTGCCTGTTAAAAATTCTGTGCTAATGAGCTTATGTTTGATAGGAAGAGTATATATATATATATATATATATATATATATATATATATATATAGATAGATAGATAGATATATAAAATGAAGTAATTTGTGATAAATATGTTAGGAGCATAATTTTCATGCCTAGTCAGGGAAAACATACTTTTAGGAGGTGATTTTTGCTCACGTTGCCTAACGGTCATCAAGCCTCTCCTTGCCCTTGCATTCCCCCCATGGTAGGGAATTACCCCGATAAAATATGAGGGGGAGAGAGTCATGTGGAAAGACCATGAGAGTTCCCTATGCCTTCAATAGCTTGCTAGCAATGAGAGTGTCTGTATGACCTAACCCTACCCAGTGGTGAGGGAATGACCTAGCCATATCACCAAGGGGAACCATGATGCCTTTCCCCCTGTGAATGCATGCTTCTGTGCACTCACTGTTAATGGCTACTGCCAGGCAGTGGTAGTGATCAGTAAGCCTGCCCCCAAGATGCTTACTGTGATTTTGTCCTTGCATGCATCCTGCACTACCCCACCCACCTTCAGGATAGGCATTCCCATTACCTACTGCCAGATCCATTAAGTGACTGAGCTGCTTATAGAATTTGGGTTGCCTGGGTAATAATCAGGGCTTTATCCCTCTATCGCACCTGAGCTAAAAACAGAGATAAGAACAAAGAAATGTACTTGATAAATGTGCACTAAATTAGAAAAAATGGATTTACAGGACTACAGCCAGTAACTGTTCTAGTACTTTTGATGCCATGTATGCAGAAGAGGAATAGCTGATGCAAATGCCAGTGGGGTGAGTAGAATAATAATTCATAGAGAGATGCTGACCAGAAATACCCTACCACTCACTCATAAATAATTCATTAAATAACTTGTACATTTGTTAGTCAGGGGGTTTCAGTGCACCCACAAATTTCTAGCTTTTTTAAACAGAAATAACATGATACAGTAAGCTAAAAACAGCTTACACAATTTGCCCTGAACAATGTTAACCTAACCTTTCACATCTGAAACAAAAACTAGCTAAAGGGTTATTTGTTCATTTCCTATAAATAATATGCACTACAAACATCTGGGTGACATCATAAGCTACATCACAATCTGACCTCCAAATATATATAATCCCTAGGATTCAGAATGCATCCTCTGTCAGAGATCAGACTGGGAAAATGTTAAGTATAAACCTACAAGTGCTTCTAAGCCTCTGATGTCAACATACCTACTATTGTCCTCATGGTTCTGTAAAAGTCATTCTATGTGAATAAAATACTAGGTAAAAAAATATTATGCATGTAGTGAAGAAATATGGACAACATATCTAACCATTAATAAAAACGGTTATGGTTCAGTTTTAAGTTCAGGTACAGATTTCATGGAGCAGTTTGTTTTCAGTCTTGGTTATGGCTAAGCTTACAGATTAATCTGCCACTGTGGACTTAATGTTGACCAGTTGTTACTTTTTTCCATGTGGCACACATACACACACACTAGGAGTGAACAGCTTAAATGTCAAAATAAAAATCGGTGAGTAAATTTAAAGAACTTCTGTGCTAGAAAGAAAGAAAAAAATGTGGATGTCATTTTTATTACAGCTTTATCACAGATTCAAAGAATGTATAAAAATTCAACCACACTAAACCAATGCTATCACCTGATCACAAATCTAAATAAAGTATATCCACAAACCACCTGCAATCTAACTACTAATCCAACAATATATGGAAAAAGTTTCCCAATGCACTGGCCAAATTGGCCCTAGCCAAATTCCCCCTAATAGTATAAATACCATCTTGGGGCTCCCATGAAAAAGAGGTTACCAGCAGTTATGTCAGGAGGCATACGCACTGTACTGATTTCAGTACAACTTATTTAGAAGAGGGGGTAGATTTTTAACTAAAAAAATTACAAACAGCGTTGGCTCCTTTAAGGATGCTTGTTGGGTGTTGTGGTGAAGGCGATCAGGAGCTCATGTCATGTCCAGCTGGCTGTGAGTGGGAAATTAGCTTGAATGGAGCAGTCGTGAACAGATAGGAGTGTGAGCAGGAAATGGATTAGGAAAGTATGGAGCAATCAGGTGAATGGATTATCAGGTAAGGAGAGTATGTGTGAAACAGATTGGCAAGTTATGGAGGTGTGTGTGTGTGTGTGTGTGTGTGTGTGTGTGTGTGTGTGTGTGTGTGTGTGTGTGTGTGTGTGTGTGTGTGTGTGTGTGTGTGTAAATGCCCCCACATAATGCAACAGGTGTTTAGGCTCAAACCCTGTACTTTTGCTTCAGGGTAAGAAGAGCCTAAAGTCCCTAACCACCACCATTTTTGAACTTTGTTCAGATTTTTATTTCTAACAGTTGTGAGCTATGGTGAGAACTGAAGTTGTATTCCCCAGTTGTGGTGAGAAGTGAGAACTGAAGTTGTATTCCCCCATTATTATTTTTGTTGTTTGTCCAGGTATTTTGTGCTAAGGTGAGAAGTGAGAACTGAATTTGTATTCCCTCATTATTGGCTTTGTTTGTCCAGGTTTTTTGTGCTAAGAGGTTGAGAGCTATCTAATAGCCATTAAGTTTCAGTCTTCCTATTTTTCAAACTGCTGATTTAGCATAGTTGTATGTTGCACTGACTGTAGTGTATATGGTTCTGGGTTCAAGACATGCATGGTAGTAACACCGCATTTTATTCTAGCAACTTTCCAAAATTATACAAGCAATGTTTAAAATGTGTCCCTGGTTTTTGGGCTTTTGCCCCCCCCCCCAATAAATGTTGGCTTTGTCCAGATTTCTTGTGTTGTAAAGTTCAGAGATACAGCTGAGTGTCGAGTACATTTTACAAGGAGCTAAGAGCTGCAGGGGAACTAAAGTTTAGTGCTGCTTATGCTGAGTATGCTTGTATTGTTAATAGCACAACAGGTAGTGTACTTTCTTTTGATGCAGAAGGCTGTGGGTTCTTCTTCCACAGTAGGTAGTTGCATTGCTGATACTGTACTGTGTTGTAAAGGGGGGTGGATGCTGTAGTCCTTTTTGGCGAAGAGATCTAGTAGTAACAATGAACCTGTTATCAGTTTGCCATCTATTCCCTATTGCAATATTACTAGCGTATCACTTTTTTTAATGCAACATAGGCAATTTATTCCTCAAGGGCAAAAGACACTTTATTTGTAGATGAAACAATGAAATATAAAGTTGTTTTGCTAGCAGCAACCTCTTGATTAGTTACAGATTTCTTTAATGTGGAATTGTGTAGATGGCTTTTACTAGTTCAGAGATTGTGCATATTTACTGATACTGGTGGACTGTAGAAGTTTGAGTAGACTTTTATGATGGAAGGTGTATCAAAGAGCACATGTATGTTCCATACGCAAGGGGCCTATGATTTGAAAACAGCACAAAGTTAATCTTTATCTGCCACTGGCAAAATGTATTTTCTTTGAATGTGGGTTTCAATGTTGTTTCAATGAATGTAAGTTTCAAGGGCAGAGAAGTTTTAATGCTAAGTCTAGTTTCATTGTGAGACTGCATTGCATTGTTTAGCAGATATTTATTGGTGTTCATGCTGTAAAATGCAAAATAAAACTTTTTTTGCTAATCATTTAGGAATGAAGTCACTAAATAATGACAGACATTAAGTTTCAGACATCATAACCTTCAGAAAAATGCATGCTAAAGCAAGACCTGTTATTCTATCAACTGTCTTAAGTTTATACAAGATCAATTTTTAGTACTGTTTGTATGTCCCCCCAATATATTTGGCCTTGTCCAGATTTCCTGCATTAAGAGGTTGAGAGGTACGTGCAAATAAATTGCTTTATAGAATTGGGAAGATCCAAACCTCTCAACTGTCCCCAATTTTGGCTCAAGATGTTGCTCCCCCCTAATAATCCCTCTGCAAAATAGCAATTTTGGAAGAAAACGTGGAGGCTTTACAATTATAAATAACTGTAATGATCAGAGTTATACATTACTTTTATTTCAGAAATGCATGTAGATTCTCTAATTTTGTCAGCTGCTCAAGTTAACAGTGCTCATATTAAAATGGTGTCCCTTCTTTGACAGGTTCCCAGCTGTATTGTCTGGCAATTTTATATTTTTGCATCACATTTTTGGTCCATTTTTCATAAAATTACGGTTTTCTGGCAAATGAGTGGCAAATCATAAAAGACTGAAGTTAGAAAATAATGGCAGACATTTGAGTTTCAGATTTCATACCTTTCAGAAAATTTGTACTAATGCAAGACCTACTATTCTATTCTATTATCTTTCTAAATATTTAAAAAAAATTCTTTATTTTTGGGCCTTTGCCTCAGTTTTATTTATGGGTTTGTTGCTCTAAGAGGTTGAGAGGTATGTGTGTGTGTGTGTGTGTGTGTGTGTGTGTGTGTGTGTGTGTGTGTGTGTGTGTGTGGTAGGTAGCATACCTCTCAACTGTCCAAATTTTGCAGAATGTCCAGATTTTTGCCCCATATTTTTTGTCTGTTCCTCATAAATTTTGCGATTTACTAGAAAATCATTGAAGGCTAAAGTTGCTAAATAATGACACATTTGAGTTTCAGACTTCATGTCCTTTAGAAAAATTCATACTAGCACAAATCCTGTTATTCTAGCAACTTTCTCATACTAGCACAGATCATGCTATTCTATCAACGTTCTAAGTTCACAAGAACAGTATTTAATATCTGTCCCTGTTTATTTTAGGCTTTGTCCATATTTCTTGCACTAAGAGGTAGGTGGGGTGTGTGTGTGAATGAAACACCCTAGTTAGGGGTAGCAGGTGGTTAGTAATTTACTCAAGCTCAAAACCTGTACCTTAGTTACAGAAAACAAAAGCATGAATCCTCTACCCCAACTACCATGCTGCATTTTTCAAAGAACTGACTTTCAGGTTCATTTTCAATTCAAGGAACCGAGTTTGAGTGAATCTATATTATATTACTGAAGAGGCATTACAGCGAATGTCTCTTCATCGATACTAAAAGAACGAACCATGAATTACAAGAATGGCCGTAGCTTGGCTGGGGAGGGGGTAGCAGTTTGAGAGCTGTGAGTACAAATTTGAAAATCCTAGCTACACCCCTGGTTACCAGCCTAGTAGAACTAACCCGGTCAACAAAGAATTAAAAAAAAAGTAATGCTATACATTACAGTCAGTACTAAAATAATTGATCTTGCTTCATAAAATTTTTAAATAATTTCACAAATTAGTCTTCAAATAAGTTATTTTGTTTCTGTTAACATAATTCAGGAAGACCTTATCTAATACTAATCTATTTTGTCTAAAATCTTATAATAACCACACTAGTGATAATGTTTCCTTCTACTTTCATAAAACATTTCCATAGTATTTAATGCTATAAACCTTACCCTAAAATCCTTCAGAGATATATGCAGCCAGCAATCATTTAAATCTGTTAGCTCAAAAATAAAGCCTTGGGGCAAACCCAAAATTCTATACACAGCTGAATTCAAAAATGAAATATTTACTTAGTTTAATAAATGTTAAATATCAGGAGCTACCAGCTGAGCAAATAGTGCATAAACCATTTCAAACCAGGTAGATGAAGTCCATGACAACGGATGAATGATTTTCAAATTAAACATATGACTACAATCCAAATAAATAGGGGTTTTGTCTATATAAAAAGGAAATAATACAATAATATAGTAAAACAAAATAATATTACTGTTATTACACCATTAAAAGAACGTCTATCTTTCTGTCTGTCTCACACATACACACACACACACACACACACACACACACACACACACACAAACACACGCACACACACACAAACAGTCCTACAGCATTACTATAAAATGTAATGCTTTGTAATGTGAAATCACAGACATATCAGTCTACAAGAATGTGTGTAAACAGATTTACACACACATCTTGAATAGGATAGAAAGCTTCAGGCATACAAGTGTGCAGTTAAGGTATTTATTTAGGTTTAATTGACCATGTTGCCTAAATAGGTTGAAGTCTATTTCTAAGGAGTCTCAGGGAGAAAATCTTCTCATAATGGACATTTAAATACAAAGCTGAGAATAACAGTACTGTGAATTTCATTTAAGGTAGTACATACAAATAGGTAAATCAATCAGTAATAAAAGTGCAACACATACAATAAACACTTCATAACATAAAACAGATTCACTAAAACTGTTACGCTTCCCAAAATATACAACAATACTGATAAGACAGGGGAGAGACTATAGTCATAATCTTAAGTTTCCCTTACCATGTAACAGATACACAGAAGTGTGAGACTCTAGCTTACCACTAGCTGGATAACATTTGTGTATAAACAAACAAACACAATCCACAACTCAATGACATGGTAGCCACAGTGTACACAATACAAGCTGACTATTGGATATCACAAACAAGGTTAAGTGCTTTCATCTATAAAATTATACTTCATCAAAACCTGTCAGAAACTTCCAAACATAATCATTTAAATATCAATAATGAACACATGACAAGTATCACTAAACTAACTAAAATGAGTAAATATCCATGCAAACAACTTTCAGATTATTAAGTAAAAAGGTAATCAATGGAAATACTAATGTATCAAAACACATGATAAACATGCATAGTAAAATATGACAATCTCTGCACTGTATAATATAAATGTAAGTGTGCTAAAATAAATTGACAAAATACAGTAAATAGGATACTCAAAATTAAACAAAAAATACATGTGTGCATTATTTTAAATATATTGTCTAACCTGACACATTAAGGAGAAATTTTCAATACTATAACACCCAGAAATTAGAGCTTAGCTGCTCACAGCTTTAGCACACTGTTAATTGAAATGTTTTCATTTAATCCTACTGGTGTGGCTGTTTTTTAAAAAAAATTGTCAAACCACTTCTTTATATTCAATTAATGTTTCCAAAGTGCCTTCCCTTGGATTATGTGGCACCATCTCCAGTACTGCAAACCTAAATTTCCCATAATTTGAACATACAACTGTCTGTCTAAGAACTGCATTATCATCATTACACTTGGGGCTATCATAATTCTTTTCATAAATTCTTTTCCTTGGAGTGTGCTCTGTTTTATCAACATAAAATGATCTAAGGGCAGGAATTGAATACTTTAGGTAATGTTGCTTAGGTTATATGATATATAGCAATATATGTGAAGTATAATGTTTGTAAACGTGAACTTGTTAATACAGTTTAATTACTTTCATATAATGTACATTTGCCTATGTCACAAGTGATAATTTAATAAAGGTGTTTAAAAAAAAACATAAAATGATCTACAGTGGTCACAGACTGAAATATAAACAACCCACCTGGAGTTACAATTATATCCATTCACTAATTTAACAGGCTCGGTTTACAAAAAGCACATCTTCATTTGCCCTCACATTTCCCCAGGGGAGTTAATAGCATACCATACTTTAACAGCACAAATTTATAAGAGAGCATCACCACAATGGTTGTGGTTTCCACTTTGTTTTAGGGCAGACTTTGCAGAAGAGTGGAAATTATTATCTTTTGAGAAAAAATAAGGCAATGGGGTTTAGGAAGATATTTATAGATACTGAGATAATAAGAAGTAAAGTATAAACAAGAAGTATTTCATGCATTGATGAATAATATCATTATAGATCTTTACATAATTTGTGATTGAGAGTCATAGATGGGGCAAAAAGAACAAATCTGATACACCGATTCTACATTTGCTCCACTTTGGATTCATTATCGTGGAAAAAAAGCCCATAAAATATTTCCACAGAACAGTATTGAGATGCTCGAGGGGGTAAGTAGCTTAAATCTAATGACGGGTAGAAGGACTTCTTTTACATGATATAATTGTCCTAGCTAGTGGTTGTATTTTTACCCTATGGCCACAGTATGTAGATCCAGTGATAATGTCCAGTGAATGGTTATGCCAAAATATTTAAATGCTAGTAACTTTAACAATGATTCTAGTAATTGTTTTTATGATAAGATATAGGACTTTTTGGAATACAGACTGCTGAAAAACATGATTAATTTAATACTGCTTGCATTGACATGGAAGTGAGTGTATTCCACTCATTTCTCCCATTTGATGAAATCTTTCTAGAGTTTCAGCTGTGCTATGACAACAGATTGGCCCAGTATATGAGTACCATCAGGACACTGTGCTGGAGGATAATTAACATGTAAACTTAAAATGGATCTCTGGACTTAAGAATCTCATATATGTCTGCCAAGTAGCAGATGGACGGCCATTTTACCTTGTGCTTTCAGTTGCATTGACAGCTGCAGAACCATTTTATAGCATTATAATTTATTTTATTTTTATTTTATTTATTTATTTTATTTTACATTTGTTGACCGGGCTAGTCTAACTGGATACATGTCCATTTTCAGTAGAGGCCCGAGGAGAAAAGCTCCACTGTAACAGTCTATGGTAACACACTTAAGAAAAAAATATATATACAAGAGTTTAACTAAAACTACTAAGCAGGAGTTAGTAACTAATTAGAATACAGAACAACAGAAAAGCAATTAGTGTAACAAAAACACACAGCAATAAGAGCAGTATTATAATACAGAATAAAATTTTTTTTTTTTTTTTTTTTTTTGTTAGCATCTTAGAGGTGATAGGGGGTAAAACATAAGCAAAGTAAGTAGTGGTAATAGGAAGTAAAATCAGAAGAAAGAGGAAGTCACAAGCTGAATAGAGTCAAATTGCATTGAAGTTCTGATTGGCAATTTCTGAGATGGTTTAAGCTTATAGCGTCAAACACCTTGTGAAGGACAGGCTGATACAACGTCATCAATATTTACACTTTCTTGGCTACATTCTGCAATGGTCATTATTGTAGTACTAATAGAGTTCCTCTTCTTAAAAACACATTGGGCTCAGCTGAGTATATTTTTTTATTCTAAAGTCCATAATCTTGACAAATGTATGTAAAATAACTAGTTATTGGTTCATATAGAGGGACTGTCCTTATGTAATGAGATGAGAAAGGCTTCCATCTACAGGTGTAAGATAAATCCCTCAATGATATTTATATTAATGTATAACATGAGGGGCACTGATACAGACAAATGTAATCAGCTTTGGAGAAATGAAATTGGAACCATCTGTCCCTTTTTCTTTTTTTGCTCTTTGCCATGGGACCTTTTACTTCAGTCATGGCATTTGGTTGTTTTAAACATTAGGAAGAATAGTTATTTGGACCTTAACTACTACACAGTTACTTTGTTTCATACTTTCATTTCATGTTGGGATGAAAGTATTTTACATTTGCGATAAGTCATAATTTTTGGGCAATGGCTTTTACTCTTGTGATGTCAGGTTGATTTTCTCTCCATGTCATATTTTCCAGCTTCAATATCCTTGTCAGGCTGAATCACATCTGATGATGGAACTTCAGCCTTGAATACACATTCAAATAACAATGGGGCTGATGTAGTTTCTGTAGTAGCATGTGGCATTGCTCTATACTTGTTTTAGGGCGTATTTTGATGTTACCCACCCAGAGTGCTTCTCCTTAAGTTACCAATACCCTTTGAATAATGCCACTTGGAAATTATAGTTATTTCTCTAAAACCTAGAGGTACAGCACAGTTTGTTCACTGTTGACTTTAAATGACAGATCATTGCCTGTCCCTAACATATCTAGGATGCCAGATGCGAACAACAGTGTGTATATGATTGGGAAACCAGATGATGTTAATACGAATGTTATGCGTTCTCTGACTGGGCACGTGATATAACCACGAACGTTCCTTAATCTCATCTGAAGGAAAAAGTCCATCACACTCTGTACTTAATTCATCCCATTGCCTTACATGTAAATATGGCGGTTACTTGAATTGTTCCATGTCATGCTTGATGTGCTTGTGTGACAAATAAGTGTATTGTGCTGTATAATGTTTATACATCTGTCAGTAACAGGAAATCATATTTTCCTGTTACTGACAGATGTATAATGTTTATACATCTGTCAGTAACAGGAAATCATATTTTCCTTCAGTTTTTTTTATCTAATCTGACAACATGCTCTAATGTTCTGCTTTTTAAGGCTTTAGGAATAACTAGCTAGGTTCCTTCCAAGATTACATGCTGCCCAGCTGATTGTAACAGTTTGCATATTTTCTAAACATGGGTTTCACTGTTCATCTCATGCAGTCTGTGATGAGAAATGACTTTCACTTGCTGTGTTACAGCATGCAGTGGATTTTTAGTTGCATCTTCACTTTCAGAGCACCATAGAAAGCAGCAATCTTGTTACCGATTTCAATTACTATGGGTTATCTAGTAATGACTTTTCCCAGTACTACACTGGATTCCTTGATACAAACCTGCTTGGTTATACTTTCCCTTTTCATAAATTATTTCAAAACATAAAACTGTAACCTTATCACTAATGTTCAACTATTGTAGGTGGCATTGGATAAAGTAGTGTGCAATGGTGGAGTTAGACAACTGTTACATATAAAAGTTTATGCTAAACTCCCTCCTGAACCTACATTACAATTTAATATACAAATCGATGAACTCTTGGACTACTGGGTTTGCAAAATACAAACATGGCTTGACAATGTCTAACCTCAGAAAGCATAGAGTTTTACATTTTACCAAAAATGTATAAGAACAAATCCAATCTACCAGGAAGAATAATTGTGGTTTGGATAGGTTCATTAACTAATAATCTTGCAAAAGTCTTTTCAGAAATGTCCCAAACAATTGCTACCCTTTGACAGGCCTTTAAAAGACATCACTGAGATTTTAAAACTTAGGGACGTGTATTAACTTGCAGTAGAAGTAGTACCTATGACACCGATGTGTGCTCATTGTATATAGTATTCCCAGTGAAGGGCATCTAGGGACACTTATATAATGGTTGGAGTGAGCTGACACATACTTTTGAAGTCAGTGATTTTCTCATACAATTGTCTGGGTTTGTGCTTACTGAAATTATTTTTCTTTAAAAATGGATGCTGCCTTCAGCTCCAATAATAGGCTGTGAGGACCATATTTGCTCTTGAAATACACGATACCTATAATACAGCTAACAATATTCACTTAGCCAGCAACAGGCAAGTAGAAATGTATTTTGGATAGTTTGAAAACATTTGTGGGGTATTTTAATGGTAATAAAATAAACATTCAGTTTACTTCAAAATATGAGCTGTTCAAATGTTATGGTAAGATAATTATTGGATAGTTCTGAGGGGACTAGTCTATAGAAGTTAATTTTATTAAAATTCAAATACTTTTCAATCCACACATATAAATAAGAGAGAACCTAATTCACAGAATATGAGAATTAGGATGGCTTATAGAGATAACAATACATACATGGAGGCATTAAAGAATCTGGAATATAGATTTAGATGCTGAGTTTACAAGAAGACCTACCTACCTAGGAAGGAAGTTGATCAGATTCCTAGAACTATATTATTGTAGATGTCTGAAACAGGTTATACTAGTAGTGAGCTGGGTATGAAATTTACCACTACATATGAAAGAATTTTATGGTCAAGAAGGCATGGCTAAACATTGATTGTGAACACAACACAGGTCCATTATGCTGAAAAGGCAGCACTTTAACAAACTGATGATGTGGACATTTGTATTCATAAACCAATGTCAACTAATAAAACTCTGCCAGTAACCATATGCCTTTTTAATTTCTGCCAATAAAGTATCCAGGCATGTGACCATTTCATACCCATGCACTCTTCACAGCTCCGGTATGTGCACATATACATAAAATAGCATTGTTAAGCTGTTGTGTGAGCAATATGAAAGAATGTGGGAAACAAACAGGCTCTATGCTTAATTAATATTGGAAACATCCATGCAAATTGACACAGCACACTTTAGCTGGTTCTTTGTGTTAAAACCAATTTACTCAGATTTGCACAAAGCCATTTTAAGGTAATTCACAGATACTGTTGTGTTGATAACCATCATTTGCATGCATAGCTTATAAATATCAGGAAATGCAATACTTTTTTTTGCTTTGCTATATACTCTGAAGCTGTTTAGCATACTATTTGCATAGAAGTAGGTAAACAGAACAAGATTTATCATCAAGTGGCTACTTCTGACATTCAGGTATATATATGGAGTTAAACAGAATTCTATGACAGGATATAGCTTTCTGTTGTGTGAAGCATAGCTCACAACCTCTTAGCAGAAGAAATCTGTACAAAGGCTAAAATAATGGGGGAACAGAGGCACAAAAATAGGGACAGATTTTAAATATTGCTCTTATAAACTCAGAAAGTTGCTAGAACAACAGATTTTGCATTTGCATGCACTTTCTGAGGTGCTCATGTTAAGTCTGTTTTCATTGTGAGAATGTATTGTTTTGTTTAGCAAATTGCTATCAGTGTTTGTGCTTTAAAATTTGAAATAAAAGTTTTAAATTAAATCCAAATATCTTTAATCATAGCAGAAGTAAAGAAGAAAATATTATTCTCACTGACAGGTTTGGTAAATGGGGTGATTGCGAAGTAATGCAACACTAGAATGGCTGATGGGATGCATAAGGCAATCTGATCCATTACCCTACATAGGGCCTCATTTGACCATGATCAGACTCTGAATTCAAGGGTTCACACTATAGTGAGGAAAGGGCATAAACTCTTCCCAAGTCTAACTTCAGTTTTGTCAATATTTTGTGTTTAGATGTTTTTTTAGTTTAGCGTTATTAATATATATATATATATATATATATATATATATATATATATATATATATATATATATATATATATATGGATCTACCTGACAACACCGACACACCACAACACCGACAACAAAATCACCGACACCACATAACCGACAGTTCACAAACACGAAACCTCACATGCCCGACACACCATAATCCCGACAATCAACAAACAAAACAAATCCCCTGTCCAAAAAGCACACACACAACACAAGCACACCAAAATCCTTACAAACCCACACTAAACCTCACATACACAACTACCTACAACCTTAACCCAAACCCTAACCCTAAGGTCCGCCACTATCGCACACTCACCTAACCCGCACCCTAACCCTAACTCACTTAACCCGCCCCTAACCCAAAGACTATCACTATCGCACACATAACTAACCCGCGCCCTAACCCTAACTCACTTAACCCACCCCTAACCCAAAGACTGTCACTATTGCACACTCACCTAACCCGCGCCATAACCCTAACTCACTTAACCCGCCCCTAACCCACAGACTATCACTATCGCACACTTACCTAACCCGCGCCCTAACCTTAACTCACTTAACCCACCCCTATCCCTAGAGACCGTCAATATCACACACTTACCTTACTCGCACCCTAACATCCATCCCTACCGCATACTTACACAGCCTTTTCCCATGTCGGTGTTCTCAGCGTCGGGGTTTTCATCCGTCGGTCTTCTCAGTTTTTGATCTTCTGGCGTCGGTGTTCTCATTGTCGGCGTTCTAACCTTTCGACGTTGTCAGGTAGACCCATATATATATATATATATATATATATATATATATATATGGGTTCCATACACTAGATTGAATTTTCACTAATTCGAAATAGTGCATGGAATGCTCACTGCAGTGAAAGTGCACTTAATCGAAAGTGCACTTACGCGAAGTTCAGTACAACAAACGGGTGTTGTACTGAACTTCCGTCCAGTACTCATGGACCTTAGGGTTAGGGCACGGGTCATAATAAGGGGATAGCCCATAGGGCTATCACCTTATCATGACCCGTGCCCTAACCCTAAGGTCCGTGATGACTGCAGTGCAGTGAAGGACATAGCAAAGTCCTCCACTATGGTGCAATAGTCACAAACCTTAGGGTTAGGGCATGGGTTAGGGTAAGGGGATAGCTTTACTAACTATCCCCTTACCCTTACCCGTGCCCTAACCCTAAGGTCCGTGACTATTGCACCATAGTGGAGGACATAGCTTGTTTTTTATGTCCTCTACTGTGCTGCAGTGTTTTCAGTGAAGTGCACTTACGCAAAAGTTCACTTTCATTAAAATGAACTTTCGCAGAAGTGAGGCTTCCTATTGCAAGTTTGAAGTAGTGAACTTTCATTCTTGTAATAGGAATACAGACACACACACACGCACACACACACACACACACACACACACACACACACACACACATATATATATATATATATATATATATATATATAGAGAGAGAGAGAGAAAGAGCCACATACCACGCCATGCTGTTTCACCTTCAAACCTGTGCCCACATCCTATATAAAACTACTCTTAAACAAACTTAACCTGTGCTCTTCATCAGCTGATGGCCTTCCAAGCGAGTACCTAAAAATAGCAGCCAGTAGCATTGCCTATCCTGTCTCAGTTCTTATAAATAGGTCCATCCAGGAATCCCACATTCCCTCTCTCAGGAAAAAGTCACATATTATCCCTCTGCACAAAGGAGGAATCTAAACAGACATTAATAACTTTAGGCCTATATCAATCTTATCTCCCCTCACTAAAATACTTGAAAAATATATTCAAAAACATTTGCTGGACTATCTTCTGCAGGAAGAACTCTTATCCCCTACTCGACATGACTTCCATCTTTTTCACAGTACTAGCACTGTCCTTCAAACCTATGAGATAGTGCCAATAAAGCTAGAGATAATGGCAAACTAGTCTCTTCTTTATTTCTAGACTTGTCTAAAGCTTTTGATACAGTTTGTCACAGTACTTTTGACGAAGTTTGTCACAGCAAACTCCTACTTCAAATGTCCTCACTAGGTCTCCCTGAGCCCACCCTTCTGTGGTTCAAAAGCTAACTGTCCAATAGGTATCAATCAGTAAAATGGCACTCCAAGCTCTCTCCTTACCTCCCAGTCACCACCAGTGTACCACAAGGCTCTATCCCTGGTCCCCTCCTGTAACAGTTTCACCAACACCCTCTATACGTCCACACAACAGGGCACCCTAATTCAATACGCAGATGATTCCACTCTCATTTGCACATCTGACAACATGGTACATCTCCAAAAACTTACTCAGGAACCTTTAACAGCCACTGAAACATGGCTTCATAACTCACAATTTATGGTCAACCCAAAAAAGACCAAACTACTATTTTTCCCCAAAATCCCTCTCACATGAAAAACAACATTTAAAGTCCTCTCTCTTGATAATGCAACCATTGAAATCACTTCTCATAACAAACTATTAGGGGTGCTAGTGGATGATAATATAACATTTGACCTGCATATACAAAATTGCATAAGAAAAGTTAATCAAGAACTAGGGATGCTTTACAGAGCCAAAAACGTTCTCAATGACACAACTAAAACTACACCTGCCACTATTATCTCATCCCCACTCTTCTTTATGGCACTCCCATCCTTACTAACCTCCAGGTTTCAAAAAAAATTAAAACTTGAACAATGCCATAACAAAGTTGCTAAATTTGCAGCGCATACCCCTTTCAGAACCCACCACTGCATAGCACTGAAAAGTCTAAACTGATTACAGTTGTCACATTGACTAACATATGCACAACTTCTTACCACCTATAAAACTGTTCAACATCCATCTGCCTGTCCTGCACTAAAAAACATTCTACACCACTATGTTCCCAGTCAGTCATTATGATCCAGTGACCAAAATCTCCTGTCTGTCTACAAACCTAGCAAATCTGCTGGGCATTGTCTACTTGTACAAGACTGCTAAGGTCTGGAACCTCTTACCTGTATCCATCAGGTCTATACCCACCTCCCATCTTTCAAAACCACTCTGAAAGACTTCCTAGCTAAAATCTGGCTGTGGTCTTCCCCAAAACCAGGATAAACTACATTCCTAAATGTGAACAAGTGCCTTTTCTTTCCTTACACCTCCTTACTCTCCCTTTTTCACACATGTCCTTACTGCTAATTAATTCTCTTCCCTGACTTTCTTTCTAAATATAACATATGCCTGTTTTTCCCTCAATTTATATTGTAATTCCTGTTTGTATTACACTTACTTACCTTTACTTTCTCTACAAACTGTTTAAAATTTCTCTAAATATTAAATGATTGTCATATACTTTATACTGATTCTTAACCAGTATTTTATATGATGTCTAATTTGTTATAATTATGTAAACCTCAGATGTTTTGTTTTATTTTTGAAGATTGTATAATCATTGTTCTTAAAATGTTTTCTAATAATTTGGAGCTTTTATCCCTGGGCCTTCACTGAAAATGGGCTTCTACCCAGTCGGACTTTCCCAATAATCAATTGTCAATAAATTAAATAAATGAATATGTAAATATACACGTGTATGCATGTGTGTAATTATTTATCTATTTATTTATTTATTTTTGAAAAGTAGGGAAAACCTTCATGCAACTGTCATATTAGAGACTGCCCTAACTTGCTCCTACAACTTAATTGTTCTCCCCCTGTGGTTGCTGAACCACTAGGTAAAATAGCATCCTCTTTTCCAAAGTGTACATCTTCTGAGAGGAGGTCACCAGCAAGATTCTGCTATCTCACTAAATAAAGCTGTCTTTCTGATCATTCTTTTTTGCCACTGTGACAGTCCCTACTCCAGGTCAGTAATTAAGGAGCCTGAATCCTCACCACTGTGAGGGATGGCCACTAGGAACAAAAATAGATACACACAGTATTTTCAGTTGCAGGTCTCTGCACCAAGCACAGTTTCCCTTAAGAGCACACAGGGAGCACTCTCTTTCTCTCTCTCTCTCTCTCTCTCTCTCTTTCTCTAGGCTCCAAACAAGACTCCACAATGACCGCTTTGGAGCACTGTGTCCCTGCTCCAAGTAGCTGACACACACACTTGGATATTTGATTTTCACACACACACACACACACCTGGGAAAGCCTGGCACAAATTTGCTAGCTGTGCCCCCCTCTGCCAAGACTATAAGGTAATTATGCTGCCACCAGTCAGCTACTTTAAGGCTCCTACAAGGGTACCCAATTATACTGAATAAAATTAATACTAATACAATTTGTAGAGGTTGCCCAAAGCAGCAAAACTTTCAAGACAGGACACAGTGTCACTAAAATAAGCATAAGTACTCTTAAGATGTTTAAAGTATTCTTTAAAAGACCAGCCACAATGAAAGATATAGAAATATTTAATAACAAATAATAAAATAGAAAACATGAGAATAATGAATAAATGGTTACAATAAATGCCAGGGTTTCAATCACAGGAGATAGAAAAAAAATAACACAGTTAGATTCACACAGATCCAGAAAAACAATACCTAACTAGTCTTACTATATTTTCCTGACTGACAAAAGAATTACTGTTCCCTAGTTAAGTTACTTACTACAGCAAGGCAAGATGATGAGTGCTGAGTTATTTACTACAGCAAGGCAAGATGAGGTGTGTGGTTGTGTAGGATATCTGGGAGAGATCTTTCCTGTAAGATTCCAAAGAACAAAGTGCTGTTGTGAGAGTTTTGTCATATCTCTCACTAATATCTAGAGTCATTTCATTGTTGGTTATATAATGACATCATAGCTGGTCACCTGACTCTGGTACGATACACACCCAGAGCCTTGCTAAGATATGTTGCAGCATCTGAAAGCTATAAAACCATCCCATTTAATTTTCAACCTATTTTTCAAAAGTAGCTGGATTGAGATCAACCTCTTCTCTTCCAGAATTCTCTGTTAAAACGTATACATTTAATCAGTTATAAAAATACTGTCTGACACACATGTATACCTCTTTTCTGTCCAGCAGGACCCACTGCTGTTGCATTTTTAACACAAGCAACTTTACAAATAGATTTTTAACACAATCATCTATACAAATCAGTGTGATAGTCAAATGACATAAAATTATTTACAAAACTCGAGCTAGCTATGCTGGTATATGTTACACATGCACTACCCTACTTTCCCTGGCACAGATGACACTACCTCATATCATCATATCTCTCCCTCATTTGAACACTCAAGCTAGTTTTTAAAGTGATCCTGGAAAAAAATTGCTTGAGAGAAATGGGCTTGTCTGGGAATGGGTCTACCTGAAAACACCGACACGCCAAAACACCGACAACGAGATAACCGACACCACAAAACCGACAGTTCAAAAGCACAAAAGTTCACATGCCCGAGAAACCACAATCCCGACAATCAACAAAACAAAACAAATACCTATTCCGAAAAACACACACACAACATAAGCACACCAAAAACCTTGTAAACCTACACTAAACCTTACATACACAGCTATCTATGCACTAACCTTAACCCAAACCCTAACCCTAAGGTCCGTCACTATCGCACACTCATCTAACCTGCGCCCTAACTCACTTAAACCACCCCTAACCCTACAGTCTGTCACTATCACACACTTACCTTACCCGCACCCTAACCCTAACTCACTTAACCCACCCCTAACCCTGAAGTCTGTCACTATTGCACACTTACCTTAACATGTCAGTGTTCTCAGCATCGGGCTTTTCATCTGTCGGTCATCTCAGTTGTCGATCTTCCGGTGTTCGTGTTCTCGTCGTAGGTGTTTTGGCATGTCTGTGTTTTTAGGTAGACCTCTGGGAACACATTAATCTATACCCTGTTTCAAGAGCCCATCTGCATTAGCATTGCTGACCCCACTATGGTGCTGCACTGTCATGTCATAAGCCTGCAACCCTAGGCTCCACCTTAATAACTTGACATTTTGCTTTCTGGCATAATGTAGACATGTTAAGGGATTGTGCTCTGTAACCACAGTGAATTTCCTTCCATACAGATAAGGCTGAAATTTCTGCAGTGCTCATACTATGAATAGACATTCTTTTTCTACAGCTGTATACATTCCTCCCTGGGTTGGAGTCTATGACTGAGATATACAACTGGGTGTTCTTCTCCCTCAGAAGAAACCTGGCTGAGTACAGCCCCCACCCTATGGTTTGAAGCATCCACCTGCACAACAAATTATTTGCTGTAATTTAGACTGGCTAACACAGAGGGTTCTCCCAAAGCCCCTTTAAACTTTTGGAATGCTTGCTCACAGGCTGGGATCCACACTACCTTATCTGGCCTGTTTTTCTTGTCAGGTCTGTCAGGGGAGCAGCTATTGTGACCTGATCTTAGCACTCCCTACTCTATGTCCTAGTTAGGAGACTAATTTGTGCTCCTGCCCCCTGCTTAGCTGGTTTACCATGTAATTAACATCACTGACCTTCCCAAGCTGCCAGCAGCTTATTGTGTCTCAAAGGAATGAGCACCATAACCTGCTGTCCCACAGCATACTCTTGGGCTCAAGCATTCTTCTCATACCAGACCTTTTTCTGCTGTTGAGTTCCTGCCAGGCTCTCCTGGGCCAACCCCATGAGCTCCCTAAGCCTTGTTCTGTGGTTTAGGACATATGCCACAAAATACACTTTGTGGGATTAACACTCACCTTCACACTCATCATGAATCAAATCTAAAGGCTCCATCACCCTATGCACATACAGCAACTCAAAGAGTTAAAAAGCAATGAATTCCTGGGGTACCTCTCTGTGTGCAAACAGCAGATGTGACAAATATTTGTCACACTCTCTCTGGTCTTCAAATGCCTGTAGCATGCTCTTTAGTATAGAGTTTAACCTCTCCACAAGACCATTAGTCTTGAGGTTGTAGGGTGTGATCTTTAGATCCTTCACCCCACAGCACTTCCACAGACATGCCAGCAAGTCTGACCTGAAATTGGTACCTCTGTAAGTCAGAATTTCTCTCGGGAAACCTACCCTGCTGAAAATCTTTAACAAAGTATTTGCCACCTTCTCTGTCTTGATAGAGGACAGAGCAACCACCTCAGGGTATCTAGTAGCATAATCTACTACCACCAGGATATACTTCTTGCCTGCAGAACTTGGGGGAACTCAGAGGCCCCACAATATCCATAGCTACCCTCTGAAATAGCTCTTCAATCACAGGCAAAGGCATTAAAGGAGCTTTGACTTTGTCTCCTGCCTTGCCTACCTTTTGGCACTGCTCATAGGTCCTGCAGTGCCCTGTTACATCCCTTGCAATCCCAGGACAATGAAAGTTCTGCATAATATGTCTCTTTGGTATGGTTTATGCCCATATGACCTACAAAATGAATGTCCTGGCCTATGACTAGAAGTGCCAGATGGTAGGCTCTGGGCACAACCAACTGCTGTATTACCTCACCCTCTGTCCTTCCCTCAGGGGTCCACTCTCTATACAGTAACCCTTGTTCCAGTCTAGAGACTCCCCTTTTACATCAGAATCAGGTGCCTCCTTAGCTACCTCCCTCAAGAATTATAAGGTAGGGTCTGAAAGCTGAGCCTGTCTCAACTCTACCTTTGTGACCCATCCCAGCTCCCTTTCCTCAGGAAGCCTGGTATCTTCTGACAGCGGTGCCTCATTGCCAGCCTGGGTACTACCACTCACCTCTGTCCTTGCAGTCACCCTATCCATGGGAACATCAGTACCTGCCAGAAGTGGTGGCTCACTTTCAGGATCACTCCTATGGGGTAGCTCCCTCTGTAAATAGCCACATCACCAGCCCCAGCTTCAGGCTTCAGATGTGGGGTCTGTCTGGGTCCCCCCCAGACTACCAGACCCACATGCCTGTCTCCAAGCTGAATGCATGTAACTGAATGCACACAAGGTACTGCATTATCAAAATCATTCCCTATCAAGACATCTGCAGAGATATCCTCAAACACACCTAACTGCTTTCTTCCTTTTCCACTGTCCCAGTGAAGGTGAACCTTAGCCAAAGGTATTTAGAATGGGGTGCCTGATAAAGCACTGACTGGAGTGGACTGCCCAAGCAAGTACTACTCCTCTTTAACCACTGCAGGCTTCACAATGGTTATGTCAGAGGCTGAGTCTCTCTTAGCAGTGGCCTGCTTCTATCCACTAAGCCCCCAGCACAAAAGACTACAGTGAGAAACTTCTCAAAAGCCGACTTTACACTTCTCAAGACTGAGATGGTATCATTTAAGCCCTCTGGGCCAATGGAATCCACATCCCACAATGCTGAATCCTACACAAATGCTTTCTACAGACATCTCCAAGAATGCATGGATCGTGCAATCCCAAATAAAATCAAGACCCTCTCCACCAAAGGAAAGTGTCCTGTCTGGTGGACCCCAGCCATAAACAAATTGTATAACAAAAGAAGGAAGCTACTGCAAGACAGAGCAAAATCCCATAAAGGGAAGGCATCTCTGATCAGCACTAGTAGAAAGCTACGTTCCCTCATAAAAATATCCAAGGCCAACTTTGAGAGAAAAATCGCCAAGGACACTAAAGATAACCACAAGGCATTCTTCAGTTATGTTAGAAACCTGGGCGGAAACACTCAGATATGCTCAGAGTTAGTACACAACGACAAAAAATTTACCGAACCCACAGATATTGCCAACATTCTGGCAGACAGGTTCAGTGCAAATTTCTCCCCTTCATCACCTCCAAAAGAAGAAATACTCATCCCAGCTGAATGTAACCTCCCTGTCATCTCTGATGTCCAGGTGAGAACCGCCCTCAACAAAGCAAAAAACACAGCATCTATGGGACCTGATGGTATCCCCAGCTGCGTGATACGTGAACTCCAAGAGGAGCTAAACCCGCATATAAAATGTTATTTAACCTTAGCCTTACTACAGGATATGTACCTGAACACTGGCATACAGCAACAGTGGTACCACTCCACAAGGGAGGCTCCACTACAGACCCTGGGAACTACTGCCCCATAAGCTTGACCAGCCTGGTTTGCAAAGCTATGGAAAGAATTATTATGGAACTCATAAACAACGACATTGGGGACCTACAGACACTTGATCCCACCCAGTTCGGCTTTGTAAAAGGCAGATCCTGCCTTTTGAACCTGGTTGACTTTTTTGAAACAGTCACTAGAGCCATTGACGAGGGCAAGGCAGTCCATACAGCCTACCTGGACTTGGCTAAAGCCTTCGACACAATACCCCACTCGGGAATCATAGAAAAGCTAAACAGCTTAAAAGTAAATCCATATGTCACAAGATGGGTTGCAAACTGGCTAAAGAACAGAACCCATAAAGTCAAGATTGCGGGAGCCATGTCAGACTCAAAGCCAGTCACAAGTGGTGTCCCACAGGGCTCTGTGCTGGGACCCCTCTTTTTTGGCATTTACGTCTCAGATGTGAAAGCAAACATGGGAGGGTTGTGGCTGACAAAGTTCGCAGATGACTGCAAACTAGGCGCCATAGTCAATACGCCAGCTGACACATACATCCTACAGAAAGGCCTCACCGAAACGAACAACTGGTGCCAGAATCACGGCCTTAAACTGAATGCCAAGAAATGTATAGTCATCCCCGTTGGGAAAAACAAAATACCCACAAATTATCACATAGACAGTAACCCACTAAGTACCGAAAAAGTAATCAGAGACCTGGGGACTCAAGTTGATAGTGACCTCTCATTTGACACCCACGTTGCCAAAGTGGTTAGTAAGACTTTCTACCTTGCCCACCTTATCATGAAGGGGTTCACATCCAGATCAAAGGAGGTCATCATGCCCCTGTTCTCCTTCCTTATCAGGCCCATGATTGAGTACAATGCCCCATTTGGTATGTACCTCACCCGGCACTTACAACAGCTGGAGAGACCCCAGAAGTACCTCACCAGGAGGATCAAGGGTTTCCAACATATGTCATATGCTGCCAGGCTAAAGAAACTCCAGCTCTATTCAGTAGCATACCGCCTGCTCAGAGGTGATCTGTGCCTGACATACAAGGCCATGTCCAACCAGGAATTGATGGACACCATAAAAAATCAAAATCCATAAGAACCACGAGAGCCAAAGATTTAAACCTCAGTACAAACATGAATAGAACATGCTGGAGAGACAGATTCATAACTCAGAGGCTTCCCATACTCTGGAACAAAATCCCAGTCCATGTTAGGCAGAGCCCCTCACTGTCTCTCTTCAAGAGAAATCTTGACGAGTGGATGGGAGATCGTAGGTTTACCCCGGGGGTCACCCCTGTATCGCTACTTAACAGAGGCACAGTAAACTAATTTTAATAAGTAAGGGGGTCTTCAATGTGTCACTACTAGACAAAGGCACAGTACTCTAAATTTATTCTATACACCTTAGTACTACTACATGGGGTGGCGAAAGCCACATCTCTAGGGCTAGGCTTGCAAATGCCTCAGGGCAGATAGCCTGGTACTAAACTATGAAACTATGAAACTATGAAACTCCAGTGATAGTTTGGTACCCTTGTTGTCTCCAGACAACGTACCACTGTCATGCTGTTATTCCCACTTGCTGGCTCCCTCAACCTTTGTTCCTCACCTTGCTTCAGTGGACATCTGCATGCTACATGACCCCTCTAGTTACATTTAAAACATATAACCCTTTATCCTGGCCATGTACATGAACTAGAGCCTTCCCCTGTTACTGGTGGACTCTATTGGGGTAGTTTAGGCTGCCCACTATGGGTTCCCTTATATCCATGTGTAGCACTTGAAAAATTCTATGGCGCTTCTTACTTGCTGCTTGCTGTGGGATTTGAAGTCTTCTTAAGACACTCAGTCTTGCTGGCTGGAATCAAAGTCTGGTTATAGTTGCATTCACAGTCTGTTGCATACAGAAACTTGCAGAATATACACCGATGAGAGAATATACTTTGCAGCATCAACTTTAGAGCAATAACAAATAACTTTTTATAATAAACCAAACAGAGTAACATTGCAGCTTAAAGTACTGTTCCACTTTACTTCTCATATAGTAAAGATGATGTGAGAGATATAACATTTACCTCAGGACAACAAATGTGTCCCTACCATACCCCTAACATAACTGGATTTAATACAGACTTTATATATGTTTTAGTTAAACACACACCCTCTTGGTTTTGGAAAGATACTGCCTTGATGACGAAAATGCTGACACATCTGTTCTTGTGCAAATGCTGATAAGTAAACTGTCTTCAAGGAAATGCCTTGTGGATTAGAAAAACATATTCTTAAACTTTCTTAGAAAAACATGTCCTGTTGTCTGTTCTTTAAAGAAAGCAAATTACATCCTTGTCACGTCTGTAAGAAGTCAGCTTTCTTGATGTGTGTGTAATACACTCATAAGCAAGTTCCTCATTTTTTTAAGCCACAGTCATTTAGTATGGTTGCTGATCACATATTACTAAACTCTGTTTCTGCATTTAAGCAAGCTTTTTCTTTCAGCATATTTACAACAGAATTAATTTCAGCCTTATATTCATAATATCTAACAATTCCCTCTGTTTTTAAATATACTCAAAACATTTTATACTGATATGTATTTTTTGATCACATTATATAGTCTTTTGATACAACAAATCAAAATGCAATTTTACATAGTTAATACAATTATATTAAAGTATTACTACCAAACTGAATGTATTTAACAACTTTTTCTTTTGCAGACCATTCTGTGAAATGATTTTATCAGTTATGAGCTGTGTCTGCTTTAGTTTAACTTGATTAATTTATTCCTTTGCAATTACAGAATTTAATTTATGACGTAGAACTGTTTTATTAACTCTTTGCAACTGTTGAATTAACTATAAGAGACAAGAACTATGTGCTACTGCAAGCATTTATACACTACTGAAAATATACAGTTTCAATGTCATTTTAACCATAATATTGTGATCATGATTTTGAACTGCTCATTAACATCTTGGTAAAATACTGAACTGGGCTTAGATAAAAAATATTTGAAAGCAATTATTTTACTGGGGTAAAACCAGTGATATTACAACTTGACAAATTACTTTTAAACGTATTACAATGTATTCTGTACAGTATGTATTTACACACTGAATTCTTCTGCATTTGTATATACAAAGACTATCATTTGTACTGAATTTTTCTGCATTTGCACATACAAAGACTATAAAGTACATTTGGAAAACTTTTATGTCTCTTTAGAAGTATCTAGTGGAATTGACACCAGAAGCAACTATGCTTTTTGCATATCAATATTGTCTTGCCAAAAACATATTAAAAATAGTGACCATTCTTGTTCAGTTTTTACATATCTTTACTTTCTCTTGTATAGCTTTAATAAAGCAATTTTAAGTAAATACAATTTAATACTACACAATACAATAATAACTAGAATGATAGCTATTAGCAACTTGTAAAATATCTTATTCTGTCAGATTCAATCTGTTTACCAATATTTCTAATGCACTAATACCTGATATTGTCAAAAAGAAATGAGATATTATTTTTCTTATAGCTTTATTTCTGACTCTTGTGCAATACTTCTTATACAGTCAGTGTAAAACTGAGAAAGTACCCCTCCCCCTGTAGTACTGCAGCACTGTTTATCTGCCTTACACTGTGAGAATAGAATGCACGTCAGCCCAACACTTTGGTTATACATTTATTTTATTAGGTTACCAAACTATAGACCCCTGTCTGATTTGATATTTTTTTATAAAGTGTTTGCTGTTTACTACCACTAGTAGGCATTTACCCCCTGCTGCACAATTGATTTGAACTGTATGTATACTATAGCCCATTTATTGGCTGTACTTGATGCAACTGAGTTTTTTTTTCTTTTAACATTTACTTGCAAACAGATTATCAGTGACATTTTATTACAATTACCAAATAGTGTTTCCTGTAAACATTTTAACAAGTATGTTTTAATAACAATGATGCTTTAGAAAAACTCAAGCTACTTGTCTGGCAATCAGTCTTGCTGTTTATCTTATCTTTCCAACATTTCCTGTAACTATTCATTCAGTCTAGGAAGGTCTGAGCTCACATTTCATACTATGTAAACTATAGTTAATTCTTTTGGCATTTTTCCTTTAATGTGATTGTGATTTGCATAACTATGCATTTATACTACATAAACAGACATTATTTTACACTTAGCTTAAATGGATTTCAGTATTTTATTTATTTAACTATTTAATTGTCCTGCCATTAATTTTACAAAAACTGTTTAACTAATACCACCTGTGGTTTTATTTCTTTTTAAAATTCAGAACTTTATAATTATAAAAAAATTGTAAAAAACAAAATAGATATTAGCTTAATTAACATATGTTTATACTTACATTATTTATATTTGCTGTTGTCTGCCTTTTGCTTTTGTGCATTGTAAACAAATGTACTCTAGATGAAAATAACATACATGCATGTCTGTCTTGTATCTGTATATCTTTATACAATCATGTCAGTCTTGTGACTTTAACTTTTTACTCTTATTATCTATTTTCATTTAATTTTATACACTAGAACAGTTTTGTTTACCTTTTGACTAAGCTAAGAATGGCAGTCATATGCTCTACTTTACTGTAGTACTGATAAATATCTTGCTTTAATTGAATGGAAGTTTTAAACATTTGAGAATGATTTGTATTTTACCATCCCACCATGTATGCTTAACCATTTTCAAAACACAAACATATTATAAAATATATCTCTTTTGTACAGATCAGCTGTAGTTTCCTACTCTTTCCCAATGTATGTAGGAAGTCAGTCTCTGTCAGTTCAGCTAATCTATTTTCTTCATCTTGTAACTGTTGTTTAAGAGTCTCCTGTAATATTGCATGGTCTTTCTGACATTTTTTAGTAAGCTGTTCTGCTGAATTTGAAACTCCTATGCACTTTTGAAAATATGTATGTATAACTTGTCTAAACTTCCTGAACTCATTGTGTCTGTCTTTTAGAAGTTTACTACATTCCTTTGTAACAAAATGTACTAGGGGTTCTATCAGTAACTGATTTGACTCGCATGTGGATGGTGACAGGACATAACTGTTCAGCATCTGAATACAATGGAAACACTTTAGCCTTAGTTAATTCTTTATCATGAACAGATCTGTCTTTACAGTCTATTGTTTTAGCAACATCATGTAATACTTTTTTATGGCATAATACACAAAATGCAGTTTTTGTTGAAGCACACAATAAACATTTGTCATATTTCACATGGTTTTCTTTGAGATACCAGTTAAATATTGTAATACATTTGCCTAATGCCTTACTATCAAACTGCCCTACTAAGGTTTTACATTTACTAATGTGCTGTGTATACCAACATTGCAATTTTTTTACATTTGCTTGAATTATGTCTGAAAATATTCATACTGTCTAATAACATCCACATTGTGTAATATCCAAACTGTCTAATATCCAAACTGTCGAATAGCATCCATACTAAAAAATGTGATGTAAAAAAAAGTCTTACCAGTGAGCAAGAAAACAGGTGATCAGGCTGTTATTGCAGATGGCTGGAAATATTTCAAAGTCACTCGAGAAGCTGGGAAAGCACAACAGGCAGCGGACTGCTGTGCTAGTGGATATCCACCTTTTCTTAGCGAAGTTATGGCACTGAGACTGGAACTTCAGTCTCACTCCGGATGTAGGCATCTAAAAAACTTTACTACTGCAAGCTGCATAAACTGGAATACTTCTGTTTAGGATTTACACCTACGTATAAATGTTAGTTACTGCAATTTAACTGAAGTAACCCTCTGCAGGGCTTACCATCACTCCCCCTGTGTTGGAATGCCGATTATAGGTTCAAATGCAGGCTAGCTTGCCATTGAAAAATTATATGGAGCTTCTTGCTTGCTGCTTGCTGTGGGATTTGAAGTCTTCTTAAGACACTCAGTCTTGCTGGCTGGAATCAAAGTCTGGTTATAGTTGCATTCACAGTCTGTTGCATACAGAAACTTGCAGAATATACACTGATGAGAGAATATACTTTGCAGCATCAACTTTAGAGCAATAACAAATAACTTTTTATAATAAACCAAACGGAGTAACGTTGCAGCTTAAAGTACTGTTCCACTTTACTTCTCATATAGTACAGATGATGTGAGAGATATAACATTTACCTCAGGACAACAAATGTGTCCCTACCATACCCCTAACATAACTGGATTTAATACAGACTTTATATATATTTTAGTTAAACACACACCCTCTTGGTTTTGGAAAGATACTGCCTTGATGACGCAAATGCTGACACATCTGTTCTTGTGCAAATGCTGATAAGTAAACTGTCTTCAAGGAAATGCCTTGTGGATTATAAAAACATATTCTTAAACTTTCTTAGAAAAACATGTCCTGTTGTCAGTTCTTTAAAGAAAGCAAATTACATCCTTGTCATGTCTGTAAGAAGTCAGCTTTCTTGATGTATGTGTAATACACTCATAAGCAAGTTCCTTATTTTTTTAAGCCACAGTCATTTAGTATGGTTGCTGATCACATATTACTAAACTCTGTTTCTGCATTTAAGCAAGCTTTTTCTTTCAGCATATTTACAACAGAATTAATTTCAGCCTTATATTCATAATATCTAACAGCACTGGATATCCCTTTCTTGTGCAGAGGTGCCCTGCTTGCTAAGTTGAGATCCCCTTTTCTCTCCACCTTATCTGCAGAGTTACACTCCCAGTCTGTCAATCAGATTCTTATGTCCTCAAGCAAAGTGCTAAGGGCTTGTTTCCACACCAAAAGGTCTGCCAGCCTTTTAAAAGTGGTGACCTAAGACCCACTTACCCACCTATGAAAATAAGTGCTTAACTCAGCAATATAATCACATACACTTTCATCTACCTTGCATCTATGCTCACAACACTTTTTTTCTGTAAGCTTAACTTAAAACATTCCAATAAATATTGTTTACCTCATTCACTCCAATGGAGCTCAAGAAGTTTGCATTGTAATGTCCGATGGGTGGAGCCTAAGCCTTTTGACAGAATCAAATTATGTCCTCACATTTCAAACAAATAATCATATCTCTGAAACCATAGAGGTTACTGAAGAGGTATAAATGGTAACCTCTTCAGCACAAACTATTTTTATTGGACATATTTGTGATGATATGGGCTAGTGCCAGCATAGCCAGCTGGAGTTCTGTAAAGAATGATATGTCCTTTGAATATCAAAGTGATTTGTATACTCTTTCAAATATATGAATAAAACTATCAAAATTCTAACCTTCTTTGTACTGAGGAAGAAGTTTACTAACCTTTATTGTTTCTGGGGCATGGTTACTCCTTTCCCCATTATCTCCATGACCTGGGTGAAGAGTCAACATTTCCTTTTCATGTTGCTTTTGCCTCTCACTTTCTTTGGCTTGCAAACATCTCAGTCTCACTTTTTCATCAGTCTCCAAATTCTGCATTCACTCTGCTGATTCTAATTCTAATAGTGTCACCTCCAGTTAAAGTCTCTTTAACTCAAGACATGTTTTTAAGTACTCTGAGGAAAAGGTGAACTGTCCTGTTTCTGAAAGCTGTATATACCCAATGCCAGATTGGTTGTCTTCCTGGTTGCGGGTCTGTGATGCAGCTGTGATTAACGCTGCAATCATTTCCCCTTTAGTCAGGTTGGCATGCACCAGTCCTTTGGCTTGGCATATCTCAGCCAACTGGTCCCTTGTCAGCTTGCCGTAATCCTCTGCTGACATCCTTGCCTCCTTTCCCTAACTAAACTAAGCTAACAAAAAAATAAATAAAACAGTTGTGAAAATGAAAGTCTGTATGTTTACCTTGTGGCTGCTGAGAGTACAAACAGCTTCTTTAGTGACAACTGCTTACAGGCTATATACGTTCAAATAATATTCCACCTCTACCACCAATATGTGATGACCCCTCTCTGGGCCAGAGATCAAAGAGCCTCAGTCCTCACACTGACACCTGTGGGGAATGTTCACTTTCAGAGAAATAGATACACACAGTATTTCCACATGCAGTTCTCTGCACCAAGTACAATTTCCCTTAAGAGCACACAGGGAATGCAGTCAGCCTCGGGTCTGGATTTCTTTATATCTGTCTCTGTTCAGGGCCCCAATAAAGCTCCTCACTAGCACAGCAACAGGGTTAAGTCCTCAGCTGAGTGTCCAAGACAAATCCTCCAGAACCCTGTCTGTAAAACCAGTGTCTTGTGTCCCTGCTCCAAGTAGCTGACACACACTCACACACACTGTGAGATTTGATTTTTCACACACACACACACACACACACACACACACACACACACACACACACACACACACACACACACACACAGAACTGGGAAAGGCTGGCACAGATTTGCCTGCTGTGCCCCCTTCTGCCCAGAGTATAAGGTAGTTATCACTGCCACCAGAAGACACTCCACAGTCAGCTACTTTAAAGCCCTTAACAAAGGGGTGTCCAATTATACTGTGCAATATTAATACTAGTACAAATGGTAGTAGTGGATCAAGACAGGTAGGCCTTCAGGAGTGACCCACACAGTGTCACCAAATAAATATAAGCACTCTGGAAGGTTAAATACTTTATAAAACAACCGGCCACAATAAAAAATAAATATATTTAATAATCAATAATACAAGAACATGAACATACTGAATATATATTTACAGTAAACCACAGAGTTCAAATCACAGGAATATTGAAAATAATATTGAAGCACAGACTCAGACAAATAGAGAAAAACAATATCTAAACTAACCCAATATCTAAACTAAGCTTCATTATATTTTCTTGACTGAATCTAGGAGAATTACTATTCCCTACTTATTTAATAAAGCAAGGCAGATTATGTGGTGAATGGCCCTTCTTGTTGTCAGGCCCAAGACCAAATACTCAATACTGAGCGATTTCTATTTGTAATATCTAAAATTTCCAAGACAGCTGGAAGAATGACCTCATGTGGTCACCTGACTCAAGGTTCTCACACTATTCTCCTTTGAAGCTTGAGACAGGATGTTAACATAGATGTGATAAGATGCATATCTAAATATTTGTTAATGTTTATGGCAGTGCCTGGGGCTTCCCCTCTTTTTACTGAGCTAATGAACAAAGGCTTCTTCCAGACATGCAGTCTCCAGTCCTATTCAGAGCTGTGAGATAAGCACTTCCATGGCCCAACAGGTGGTCCAATTAACAATATTTTTCTTAAAGTAAGAAGTAAGCTAGCTGTTTAACCCCTTCTCTTCCAGTGTCCTTTACTAACATACATACATACAGTCTCGTATGTATATTTCTTCTCTGTCCAGCAGAATCCACTTTAGATACATTTTTTAACATTAGCAACTTTACAAACACATTTTGATTTTCAAATACCATGCAGTTCTGGCTCCATTTGTAACATAAGCATCTGCACAAATCAGTTTGATATTCAAATGCCATACAGTTCTAATACATTTGTAATATAAACATTTGTGCAAATAAGTGTGATATTCAAAGGACATCTCATTCTTTAAAGAACTCCAACTGGCAAATGCTGGCACTAGTCCATATCATCATAGCATTCTTTATATTCTAGGTCTTAAAATAAATTTTATAAATCACAGTAAACACAATAACTATTACGTTTGTAATATTTTGTAAACAACTTACAATTTCTCAGCAACATCTCAAGTTCACGCATACTATCAGCATAATTTTATTCATCTAGCTGAGAGCTTTCATATGAGGCTAAGGAGTTCTGTTTGTATTACTTGGTTGTTGAGATATTTATAATTTATTTATTTATTTATTTATTTAATTGACATTTGTTGATTGGGAAAGTCTGACTGGGTCAGGAAACCATTTTCAGTGGAGGCCCGATGAGAACATTTCCACAAACTAAAAACATTTGACAAAATATAAAGTGAAAACATTTAACAAGGTATAAGTACAATGGTCATTGCATTTACATGTGGGTGCATAGCTTACAAAGTTACAAGATAGCTATATTGACATTTAGACAGTTGAGCTTCAATTTCAGCAGTAGTTATGCAAGCAAGAAATAAAGAGATAAATAGGTTCATTCAGTTAGTTTATCGAATTCCAGTGTTGGTAGGCTGATTGTGTACATTATAAAGAAAGTTAGTATAGTTAAAAAGGACATCTACACGGGTATTTAGGTAGACTGCTGGTAGACCTTTGTAAAACGTGAATAAAAGAAAGTAAAGATTAGCTAAGATGTACATTAGTAAGACTAGCAGTTAATTAGAAAAGATAAAAAAGGAGCTTAATATTTGTGGTTAGCACTCAATAAATCATACAGAAGCAGAAATTTTTCACATAGAAAAATGTGAAAATGATATCTACATAAATTAATATCATATATTGCATAAATTAATATCTACACAGTGGCGGCTCATACTATTGGACTGCAGGACTGCAGCCCCCCAGCTATACAATGAAGATAGCTGAGATTCCCGAAACTGCATATGCATGATCAGCGAGTTCCTATCCAGACTGCTGTTTAACCAGTCTGGATCAGAACTGCGCATGCATGCTCATTCAGACTGCCATTTCACCAGTCCAGATTGCAAAGAGAGGCATCTGTACACCAATGCCCAGCAGTCTATGTGGTTTGCAACTACATAGACTGGAAGGAGATTGGACTGCAATGTCTGCAGTCACGTACATGGGAAATCGAACTGCAACATCCACTGATTAGCTCCCGGGAAGGAAGGGAAAGGGGATTTGTATTTGGCACTCCATTCACTGCTGCAAGGAATATACTAAGGAAAAGGATGCTGCAAGAGAGGTACTGTCTCTCAGGGAATTCACTAGGAATATGCAGGTACTGTCTCTTAGGGAAAGAGAGGTGTGTGTGTGTGTGTGTGTGTGTGTGTGTGTGTGTGTGTGTGTGTGTGTGTGTGTGTGTGTGTGTGTGTGTGTGTGTGTGAAATGCCCTAGTTACATATACCTGGTGGCTAGAGTTACGCAGGCTCAAGCCCTGTACCTTGGGTACAGGGAGCAATGACCTAAATTTCCTACCCACCACCACTTGTGAAAACTGTTGAGATTTTTACTTCATATTTTTGTTCTGTTCTGTTCCTCATAAAGTCTGTGGTTTTCTGGATTTTTGAAATCAGTGAATGACAGGCATTTGAATTTCAGACTTTAACCTTTTTTATTCTAGCAATTTTTTAAGTTTATAAGATCAATATTTGAAAATTGTCTCTATTTTTTGGGGTTGTATCTCCCCATTATTGGCTTTGTCCTGTTTTTTTCTGCTAAGAGGCTGAGAGCTATGGTGAGAACTGAATTCACTGAATATGTTTGGGGGCTGTATTCCCCCATTATTGGCTTTGTCCAGGTGTTTTGTGCTAAGAGGTTGAGAGCAATGGTGAGAACTGAATTCACTAAATGATAGCCATTTAAGTTTCAGTCTTATCGACTTTTAAGAAATAGCTGATTTGGCATAGTGGTATGTTGCTCTGACTGTAGTGCACAGGGTCCTGGGTTCAAGATTGGCAGTAAAATGCATGGTGGTAATGCATTTTATTCTAGCAAATTTTCAAGATTATACAAGCAATGTTTAAAATGTGTCCCTGGTTTTGGGCTTCTGCCCCCCCCCCACTATATTTTGGCCTTTTCCAGATTTCTTTTGCTGCAAAGTTGAGAGCTACAGTTGAGTGTCGAGTGCATTTTACAAGGAGCTGAGAGCTTCAGGAGAAGAGAAGTTTAGTACTGCTTATGCTGATTGAATACTTGCTTTTGATGCAGAAGGCTGTGGGTTCTACTCCCACAGTATTTAGATGCATTGCTGATACTGTACTGTGTTGTACTTTTAAATGGGGTGGATGCTGCAGTCCTGAGAATGCCCTCTTTGGCGGAGATACCTAGTAGCTATGAATCTATCAGTTTGCCATCCATTCCCTATTGCAATATTACTAGCCTAAATAAAGAGAGAGCATGCAGGGGTGTAAAATCCACTAGTAACACAAAAACACTCATGTAACTGACTCAAGCACCCAGAAGCACAAACCAGACCAAACGTTCACTCAACGATTTAAAAGAAAAATTGTGCAGCAAAGTCTTAAAATTCCACCAAACAGTTGTTGTAGTGGTACATAAAATCAGTAAAGTAAAATCATCCATTGCATAAATTCCAATGCAGAAATTAAGCTAAGCACTTTCATCTGATCTAGTCACAGACTTTTTCAAAACCATAGAAAAGCATTGCATCATGGTATAAATAGTAGCTTAATCAAAATCAATTAACATTTGAAATCGATTAACATTTTAAAGAAACAGGTTAAAAACTGGGAAGTGAGAATTACACTTGCTGGTATATTTATAAAGAAGTGTGTGTTTTATGCATACTCTTTACTTTCTAGATAAATTGTTTTTCAAACCTTACAAAATGCCTTTATAACTTAAGTGCCCTTTGTTTCAGTACAGGCACCAAAGATAAGTAGGCATTGATACCTGGTGGTTGGGTGGCATTTAATGACAACTGCCACATTAATTCCCTTTTTGCTAATTCATTACACCATTCTCCTCCCCTCTCATTGTATCTGACCACTTCTAAAATGCCAAACTTATATCCTGTAAAGTTGTCACATTTCAGTGCATGTCTGTGCAAAGCATTGTTGTGGTTATGAGTTTCCATAGCATATGAGTGTTCGTAAACCCTTTTTCTCAGGAGTCTTTCAATTTTGCCTATGTAAAACATATTACAACCCTGACAAACACATAAACCAAACCCTTGGTTTGACAGTTCCCCCTGTGAAATAAATTCTCTGCAGTGGGTCACCTATCAATATTTCTGTATTATCCAAAATAAGTGGACACTGGTTACATCTTCCAGATTTCTTTGTTCCCCTTCTTTCCCTAGTATTTAAAAGGGGATGTTCGAGGAGATTTTTCATATTATGTCCTAACTTATATGGAAATGATGGTCCTGTACCAAGGGACTGAATCAGGTCCTCGTTACCCTCCAAAATAACCCAGATTTTATTGAGAATGTCCCTAATCTTGTGACTGAGGGAACCGTAATAGGTAACCATGGAATGTGAGTGAGTGTAACTAACCCCGGAGAAAGGTAGCTTCTTTTGAGGCTGGGGCACCCCCAACAAAGGGAGTATATCTAGTACCCCACCCACTCAGAATATCCATACCCAGTTCACGAACCCAGTCCTCTGGGTAACCTCTGTCAGTAAACATTTGAATTAACTGACCTAGTTCTCTCTTCAAACAATCCAAGGCTGAACACATATGAGCCCCCCTAATCATTTGACCTCTCACAAGATTCTTCTTGACATAAAAGGGGTGCTGACCTTTGTAACTTAAAAAGCTATTTGAGTATGCCAGCTTGTGGTAAACCTTGGATATGAATATGTTCATATTTGCATCCCTAGTAATGTTAACATCTAAGTAATTAATAGTAGTGGAATCATAAGTGTGTGTAAATTTAAATGATCACATATATTGTTGATGCAGTCAACAAAATTGTCAGCTACTACAAATTGTCCCTTACACAAAATAAAAACATCATCAAGGTATCACAAGTACAATAACCACTTGTTTGCAAAATCAGATCCAAAAATAAACATTTTTCCCTACATTGTCATAACCAGGTTTGCATAACTCGGCCCCATGGCAATCCCTTTTCACTGCCTATAATATTCCTCCTCAAAAACAAAATAGTTATTATTAAGGACTAATTCCATTAATTAGATAACTAGATTAATCATGGCATTCAAGTCACTATATTCCAACAAAGAATCTTGGAATAATTCAAGTCCAGTGTCATGAGGAATGGACCCAAACAAATCAACTACATCAATAGTTGAGAATCCCGTAGTTTCTTCAAAAAATAAATTTTGTATCTAGGACAAAACGTCACAGGAGTCGGATAGTATATAATCTATTCTGGACAATGTGTCCTTGAGAAGCCGGTCAACAAACACCCCTAACGAATAGGTGGAACTGTTGTGTGCTGCCACTATAAGTCTGTAAGGAGGGTGTAACACATTTTTATGTACTTTAGGTATGCTGAAGACAGTGGGGATGTAATGATGTTTATTATGCAAGAAATTAAACAACTCTTCATTAATCACCCCCTCTAACAAACTCACCTCCAAAAACAACTCTACCCTTCTATGGGAAATGTTAACCTCATTCAAAGAGGCCACCTCGTACTTATCAGTATCTTACAACATATTGATGATGTCATTGATGTAATCAATTTTGTCTGCCAGGACTACTCCTCCCCCCTTGTCCAGCTTCATGACACACATAGTGTCAGTACCTCTTAACTGGTTAAGGAGTGTCGTTTCATCCTTAGTAAGGTTGTAGAACTTTTCCCTGTGGCTGTGCAATTCATAAAATATTTCCCTAGTGCAAACTTTCTCATAATGAGCTAAAACAGAGTGCAAAGGGGGGTTAAACAAACTTCTTTTCCTAAACCTACTAGGTAAATAACTAGTTTGTTCCCCTGTGTCTTGAAAAAATAAACACCGGTTGAGCTTTCTAGTATAAAGTTTCAGTTCAGTCATAACCCCTGCTATGTCCGGCTTCCTAGCAGGAACAAGTTTAAGTCCTTTTTCAAATAAGGAAAAATGGGTAGCCATAACTGGTTGTTCTGTGCAATTAAAAATATTGAAACCATTTAAGCTCAAAGGTTTGCCATTAAAACTGGAAATAATACCACTGGGGAGTATTTTATTACTCAGTATTTGTTGTGGTTCTTCTTGTTCCAAAAACTCCTGGGACCTCTCTGGGCCCTCTCTCTCAGGGTCTGTTGTCCCCCTAAAAAATTCTGTCTGTTCCTGTCACAATTTAAAATTCTTTCAGACCTACGTAAGGGTGGATATTCTCAGTCGAAAACCTCATCATGGTCTCCATTAAAACCTTCAATCTGTACTTCATCATTCTCTCCCCTTACTTCATAACCTACTGAACCTGTTCCATTTTCGTAGTCAACCCCACAATTATTTAATACATTGTCACCATAATAGCTTTTAGGAAGCTGGTAAGCTTCTTTGTATTTATATTCCAACTCATCCCTCCTCATTCACCTTTGCTTTCTATTAATGTTGTCTTTAACCTGTTGCTCAATTTTACTAAAACTGTTGTCATATTTACTTTAAAAATTAATAAAACTTGTATCATTTAAAATATCACTGTTAAGTTTGTTTATATCCTCTAACAATCCATTAATTTTATTATTATTTATTTTAATAATAAAATGAAGTAATTCCACACCATGTCTGTCAAACATGGCGAAAAGTTCGTCTAACTCTTGTTGTCCCACAGTCAGACCACTGGGGAATTTACTTATTCACAGCTCCTTCGGTATTCTCTGCTGTTTAGTACACTCAGCAAGGTACACATTGTCTATTTGTAAATTATGTCCCTTGCTCATGTAAGTATCAAAGTCCTTAAGCTGTTGAAGAATGTCCAAATTCCTCGTTTGTCTTGCTTCCTTAAATAGCAGGGGGCTCGTCCTGTACCCATCGTTCAAAATGAATTTTCCTTGAGTTTTCCTGCATGTGGTAGATGTTAACTTGCTGCACACATGAATACTGTTCAAGGAAGATAAACCAACTGCTCGTTGTGAGCCCAATGTTCCTTCCCCTTTCGAGTCAAAGGAAACAGAAGGTGATGCCACCATCGCCATTTGAGAAGCCACTAAGGCTGCTGGGGCTTGTAGTTTTTCCAGGGGAGGAGATTGGTGTAATGAATTAATTGAGAAGGGAATTGATGAGACAGTTGTCATTAAATGCCACCCAACCACCAGGTATCAATGACCACTTATCTTTGGTGCATGTATTGAAACAAAGGGCACTTAAGTTAAAAAGACATTTTGTAAGGTTTGAAAAACAATTTATCTAGAAAGTAAAGAATATATATAAAACACACAATTCTTTATAAATATACCAGCAAGTGTAATTCTCACTTCCCAGTTTTAACCTGCTTCTTTAAAATGTTAATTGATTTTGATTAAGCTACTATTTATACCATGATGCAATGCCTTTCTATGGTTTTGAAAAAGTCTGTGACTAGATCAGATGAAAGTGCTTAGCTTAATTTCTGCATTGGAATTTATGCAACGGATGATTTTACTTTACTAATTTTATGTACCACTACAACTGTTTGGTGGAATTTTAAGACTTTGCTGCATGTGTTTTCTATTAAATTCCTGAGTGAACGTTTGGTCTGGTTTGTGCTTCTGGGTGCTTGAGTCAGTTACATAAGTGTTTTTGTGTTATTAGTAGATTTTACACTCATGCACACTCTCTTTTTATTTGTGGTTGGTGCTGAGCGTTTGTCTGACTCACCCAGTACACAGTGGAATTATCCTAATGAACTGCAACTTTTGAGAAGTGTACTTTTACAATTATGGATTCCAACAACTCAACTATGTCTCAGGTAGTCCACTTGGAAGCAGCTAACTCCAATATGGCGACTGTAGGTGAAGAAAACAACATCGGACATTTGTATAAACTTATGTCTTTGCAGTATCAGCAACTGCAAAAGACACTGGACAAACTACAAACCCCAGCAGCCTTAGCGGCTTCGCAAATGGTGAACCCTTTAATTCAAATGGGGAAGTAACATTGGGCTCATAATGAGCAGTTGGATTATCTTCCTTGAACAGTATTCCATGTGGGCAGCAAGGTAACATTAACCACATGCAGGAAAACTCCAGGAAATTTTGTTTTGAATGATGGGTAGGGCTGTCACCTTTTAACAAGGCCAAAGTGGGACATGAGGGTGTGGCCAGTAGGACAGGGGGTGTGGCCAATATGACACTGACCACACCCCCACCATGGCATCACCAGAGGTGTTAAAGGAGATGCAGTATTACAGTTACAGTACAACATTGTGACATTGCAGCATACTGAAAACTCAAACCATTTAAATGAAGTGAAGAATTACTGCAAAAAAACACATTACTAAGTTGCAACAGTAAGCAAACTTTAAAGGAATAAAAAAACACACTACTCATTAAACAGACACTTGTTTATTTTAAAAAAGTAAAACAATTCATAAACCAACCATGACTTTTCTGAAAGAAAGCTAAAAAAATCTACATACCACACACACACACACACACACACACACACACACACACACACAAGCCAAGTGTAAAATGAAGACTATTTCTATAGTAAATTAAAGCTAAAGCAAAGAAAAACACAAAACTACATACTGCACACTAGCAAATTAAAGCTAAAGCAAAGAACACCACAAAACTACATACTGAACCCTAGTACTACATACTGCACACTAGTACACCAAATCACTTTTTTAAAGTGTATTTTGAATTAGATTTTATGGCTTGAAGAAGAGCCCGGTTTGAAATAATATTTGAATAAAATTCACTACATTTCATCCGGTAATTTACAGCCATCATTAGTTCAGCTTTTAGCAAGTCTACACTACATCGATTTCGCAAATCTGTCCATTTATCTTTCACCAAAGAAAAACTCTTTCTGCAAATGCATTTGATTTCGGTATAGATAATGCCCTAGCAATTACCAGATATAGTGCAGTCAGCTCAGGCCCTTCTCTGAAAAGCTTCAGCCACTTTTCTCCTGGAGTCAAGCTTGTCTTACATAACTGTTCGAGAAAAGGCCTAATTGCCAAGTAGTCCCTGAAAAGATGGTCTTCATCTACATCCTGCAGACTCAGGGTAGTGGTCACACTGAGTATGTCACTGAAAGCAAAGGGCTCAGTTAAACAAAATTTAGACAGTGTAAACAAGTAGTTGTTTTCAGCTTAATCAACCCACTGTTCCAAGTACTTCACTGCTGACTCCAAAAACACAATGAAGTCTCTTTTCAATTTGTTAGCAGAAGTACTGTCTAATGGGCTCATAAGTGCCCTAAGTTTCCCTCCAAAGAAAGCACCTTCAGCTCTTGCCTGCAGTTTTTGCTTCAGAGAAACCATTACACAAAAAAACTTCCATGGCTGTAAGTCCTGATTTTTCTAATGTACTTATATGTTCATTAAAATCAACAAGAACAGCACAGAGAAAGTGCAAATAGTACTGGGGCAGCATAGGCAATTCATTCTCACCATGCTCATTAACTGAAAAGTACTGCCATATCTGCCAGGGGGGTCTCCTCTTCTCCCTGGAAGAGGAAATAAGACTGGAGCATTGGGAGATTTTTCACTACTCTTTCAATGGCTGGCAGTAGTGACAGCCACCTTGTTGGCACATGTCTTAACAGACTCTCAAATTCCATGCCACAAAACTCAAAGAAGTCTTTCAAGTCTCTGGTCCTTGTGGCAGAACCTGAGAAATGGCTGAAAAGTTTCATTGCAAATACTTCCACGTCGTACGGTAGTTGTGCTGCAGCTTTTTTGGCTGTATTGCGAATGATGTGGGCAACACAGTTAGCCTTCTGGAGTGATGGGCATTTTTCTTTTAATCTGGTATACACACCAGATTTCTTCCCATAGTTCACACTGGCATTATCAGCCCCATATGCTAAAATGCTGTTCCAGGGCAAGGAGTGCTGTTCCATAATGTCCGCAATTTGCTGTGATATGGCCTGTGCAGATTCATCAGGGTCTTCATAGAAGTCCAAAAGGCCATTCACGACCCCTTCTTCTTTAGAAAAATACCTCACAACAAGTGGAAATAATTTTATGTTCCCCTTGTTGGAAGCATCTGACAAAATTGCAAATGAAGTGCCTAGTTTTTGAAGGTCATGCAGGAGGCATTCCAATGAGTGTGGTCCCAAAACATTTTCGACTATGGCTTCAGCCCTGGTTCTTCCATAAGATAGTTTCTTTGCAATGTCCGAATTACTGTACAACTGGCTGGCCACCTTTACTGCACAGTCCAAGCTGTTACAGGAAATATTGTGCTTAACAGCATGGAACACCTCAGAGGCTTCTGCTGCAGTGATCCTAAGTTCTGGTCCCTTAATGTTTGTGTTCCTTGCCCACTTTGTCATCAGGTGACTGGATTTAGCTTGACGAATTGCAGTTGTTGCCTCATGTCGTGCGACATCATTTCTTCCACAGTGGGTCACTAGAAATTCTCTCTTGCAGTACCTGCAGAATGCTTTGACATCACTGCATCTCTCGATCCAGTCGAATTCCGTTTTCCAAACATCCTGCCACTTGCACATTCTCTTGTTGCTAGTTGGCTGTGATGAAGCTGCTGCTCTCTTCATTCTTGAACCTGTACTTACCTGATATGCAACATATTTAGCAAAACTGTTAGTAGGGTGCAGTAACATATTGGTGCACGAATTAACTGGCTAGAAACAGTGGCACACAAAATCATTGGTTTGAAAAAGACTGGCACCTGATATAAAAACATTGGAATATGAAACATGAAGCAGCTTAACGTTCTTTGATATAGATTCAGTAAAGACCTGAGAATGAACTGGCCTTGGCAAAAATGGGAAAAAGGGGTTTTAGATGGATGAATACAGACACTGGCTTGAAAAACATTGGCACTTGAAAGAACAGGCTTGAAAAACATTGGCTCTTGAAAGAACTGGTTTGAAAAACATTTGCATATGAAAGAACTGGCTTGAAAAACATTGGCATGAGAAAGAGCTGGCTTGAAAAACATTGGCATATGAAAGAACTGGCTTGAAAAACATTGGCATATGACAGAACTGAGGAATGGAGCAGAAAAGAATTAACATTACAAACCATTTGAAAAAGGTAAAATAGTAAATGAGGTAATGTAGGGGGCATTTTGGCCATTGAAAATGTTGACATTAACACAGCTCGTAGAAAACGAAATGCATTATTTTTACCGCCGAACATGCCCCCACCCCACCTCTCAAGAAAATAAAGTTAAACACATTTTCACTGTACCAAAAAAAAACACTAAAATGAATGATCATGTACAGCGGATACCATAGACCTGATTTAGCTTTTGACCACAGCAGTTAATAGAAATAAATGTACAGCACTAATTTACACAGCACAATGATCTTTTAACGAACAGACCCAACAGCAGCACTGGCCGTAATTGGATTATAATGTAAGCAGTACATTGTAAATTTATTGAAGATATCACTAAAAACAAAATACAAACTTTGCTACTTATAAAAGCAAACTATCCAGTAACGAAGACATGGTTTAGCAAAATCTCAAATTCACTGTATTAACTTCTGAGCATGCATCCACAAAAAAAAAAAAAAAAAGGAAAAAGTCCGTAAACATTTTACCTTTGAAAAATACTTCTTGCAAGAGCAGCTAAAATTAACTACAATGTACTGCAGACTCCATGGACCCCTTTTACCTCAAAACATAGCAATTAAGAGTAATTTACCCAGCACAGCGATGCAATAAACAGGCCAAAGCAAAATCGTAGGTTCATAGGTTCATAGGTTCATACTAGGCTATCTGCCCGAGGGCATTTACAAGCCTAGCCCATAGTTTTGTGGCTTACGCCACCCCTTTAGTTTGGAGAAACTATGCCTATTATTTTGCTGTGCCTCTGTCGAGCAGTGACACTGAGGTAACCCCAGGGGTATATCTGCGATCTCCCATCCATTGGTCAAGATTCCTCTTGAACAAGGCCAGCGAGGTGCTCTGCCTCACATATACCGGGATTTTGTTCCACAGCATAGGGAGTCTTTGGGTGATAAATCTATCCCTCCAGCACGTCCTATTAATAACCGTGTCGAGGTTTAAGTCTCCCGCCCTTGTGGCTCTGAGGGATCTAGATTTTTTGAGGTGAAGCATGTTCATCAAATCTGGGTTTGACATGGCCTTGTATGTCAGGCACAGGTCACCTCTGAGCAAGCGGTAAGCAACTGAATAGAGCTGGAGTTCTTTCAGTCGGGCAGCATAAGACAGATTTTTGAGACCCTTTATCCTTTTGGTGAGGAACTTCTGTGGCCTCTCCAGCTGCTGCAAGTGTCGGGTCAGATACATTCCGAATGGGGCATTGTACTCAATCATTGGTCTGATGAGTGATGAGTATAAGGAGACTATGACCTCCCTTGATCTAGATGTGAATCCCTTCATGATAAGGTGGCCAATGTAGAAGGTCTTCCTAACTACTTTAGCAATATGAGTGTCGAATGAAAGGCTACTGTCAACCTGGGTCCCCAGGTCCCTGATAACTTCTTCTGTGATCAGTGGATTGCCACCTATATGGTAGCTAGGGGTAACCTTGTTTTTCCCTGAAGGGTATGACTATGCATTTCTTGGCGTTTAACTTTAGGCCATGGCTCTGGCACCAGTTATCCGTTTCTGTGAGACCCTTCTGAAGGATATCTGTGTCAGATGTGTTTTCGACTACGGCACCCAGTTTGCAGTCATCTGCAAACTTTGTCAGCCATAACCCTCCTGTGTTTGCTTGTACTTCAGAAAAGTAGATGCCAAACAAGAGTGGGCCCAGGACTGAGCCCTGTGGGACACCACTTGTGACAGGCTTTGAGTCTGACATGGTGCCAGCAACTCTGACCCTGTGGGTTGATTCAGCCAGTTTGCAACCCATCTTGTAATGTATGGGTTTACATTTAAGTTGATGAGTTTTTCAATGATACCTGAGTGGGGTATTGTATCAAAAGCCTTCGCCAGGTCTAGGTAGGCTGTATGGACTGCCTTCCCCTCGTCAATGGCCTTGGTGACTGTTTCGAAAAAGTCAACCAAGTTTAAAAGGCATGATCTGCCTTTGACAAAGCCAAACTGGGTTGGATCCAGGATCTGCAAATTCCCTATGTCTTTATTTATGAGATCCATTATGAGCCTCTCCATGGCTTTGCAGATAAGGCTTGTCAAGCTAATGGGACGGTAATTTCCAGGGTAGGTGGAGGCACTGCCTTTGTGAAGTGGGACCACAGTCGCTGTGCGCCACTCCCTGGGTACGTATCCGGAGGTGAGACTAAGATTAAACAGCTGTCCTAACTGTGGGTTTAATTCCTCATTGAGTTCGTGGAGCACACAGCCGGGGACACCATCAGGTCCCATGGATGCTGTGTTCTTTGCCTTGGAGAGAGCAGTTCTCACCTGGGCATTAGAGATGTTTGGGGGGCTACAATCATTTGGTATAGATATCTCTCCTTTTGGGGGGGAGGGGGGGGAGAAGTTTGCACTGAACCTGTCAGCCAGTATGTTGGCAATGTCTGTAGGATCAGTAATCTTCACATCATTTTGAACTAAGTCTGAGCATATCTGGGAGTTTCCTCCTAGGTTTCTGACATAGCTAAAGAATGCCTTATGGTTGTCTTTAGAGTCCTTAGCTATTTTTCTCTCAAAATTAGCTTTGGATGATTTTATGAGAGCTCTTAGCTTTTTACTTATAGTGATCAGTGGTGTCTTACCTTTTAAGGATTTTGCTCTATCTTGTAGTAGCTTTCTCCTTTTGTTGTAGAGTTTGTTTATGGCTGGGGTCCACCAGACTGGACGCTTGCCTTTGGTACAAAGAGTCTTTGTTTTGCTTGGGATTGCCTGATCCATGCAGCCCTGCAGGTGCTGGTAGAAGGCATTTGTAAGTGATTCAGCGGTTTGAGTAATGTTTACCGCCGGCTCGGGGGCCTTAAAGGGGACCACACTAGTCTTTAGAAGTGTGAAGTCGGCTTTCGAGAAGTTCTTTACTGTGGTCTTTTTTATTTCAGGTGGGGGCGGGATGAGGACCTCCAGCGAGATTAGTTTGTGATCTGATCTCACCAGTGAGGGGTAAACTTCCGGTGTTGAACATTGTGCTCCCATGTTCGTGATGATGAGATCAAGTATGTTTTCTCCTCTTGTGGGGATGGTGACTAGTTGTTCCATGGCATTTGAGTTTATGAATTCCAGGAACTTTTGGGCTAGAGTGTTTGGGCTTGAGTAGTGTTCCCAGTCTATATTAGGGTAGTTGAAGTCACCTAGTATGATGGTGTTCGGAGATACATTTATCCCCTCCAGTGTTTTCAGGAAAGCCTTGTGAGGTTCCTGAGTTTGTGAGGGTGGCCTGTAACATGCTACAAATTGCAAAGCAGTCTTGCCTATGGTTAATTGCACCTGGATGGTTTCCGATGCATCGTGCGTTGCCACCAATCTTGAGGTGTGGGTGTCCTTGATAAATATGGATACCCCCCTCCTTTCTTGGTATTGTCCGGATTTTGGGGCCGGAACGCATGATATGAGGTAAAACCTGATAGTGCTGGGGTGCTCTCAGGAGCCTTGAACCAGGTTTCTGTCACAGCACAGACATCGATGTTCTCCATACTGAGAAGGGCCTCGAGTGCGTGCATCTTGAGGTTGAGACTTCTGGCATTGAGCAGCATTACCCTTAGTTTTTTTTCACACATTACAAGCAAAGCAGGACATTTTAACCTTATTAAAGGCAGCATAAAAAATAAAATGCGCACATTTACAACTATAAATGAAAACGATCTTTAAACAGCTTTGGCAAGTTGGCAACATGTACCTACTAAAACAATAAATGCACTACGTTAACTCTTAACATTCCCCCTCAAAAAGTAGAACTGTACCACATGCACATTGACTTGCAAGAACAGGAAAAATTACCCAAACAGTATATCCTAACTTCCTGAAAACAGCTTAAAGTGTACATATTTCCCGACAAAAAAGTGCAAACTATGCTGGAACATTTTCTATCTGCAAACAGAAAGTACCCTGAAAAAGCTATGACAATAGAAATACATCACACTACATTTATATTTAAGATTGCCCCCCCCCCCCACCAGAAATAAACAAAACTTCTATACACACGGTTCAGCCTTTAAAAAGTAATGCTTCCAAATCATACCCCCAACAACAATCACAATTACATATACATACACACACACAGGTGTTATACCTTTAAAAACTATTACTCGAAAATCTCAAAATAACCACTGCACAGATTTAAATACTGTGTACTGCACCCCCATCTACCTCTAAACATTAAAAACTTAAATAAAGCACAACATTCCAATTTTAAACTACTACTCGAAAATCTCAAAATAACCACTGCACATATTTAAATACTATGTACTGCAGCCACCATTCACCTCTAAACATTAAACAATTAAATTTAAATAAAGCACAATATTCCCATCTAAAACTACTACTTGGAAATCTCAAAATTACCACTGTACAGATTTAAATACTTCATACTATACCCCCCATTAACCTCTAAACATTAAAAACTTAAAGCACAATATTCCCATTTTAAATAACTAAAGCCACAAAATACTATGTACTTACTACTATCACAGTCTTTACTGGACTAGCTGGCTTAATTCCTGCTGGAATGGCTGGCTGGATGACTGGCTTCCTTGCTGGCTGGCTGGCTTCCTTGCTGGCTGGCTGGCTTCCTTGCTGGCTGGCTTCCTTGCTGGCTTCTTGGCTGGCTGGCTTCCTTGCTGGCTTCTTGGCTGGCTGGTTGGCTGGCTGGCTTTCTTGCTGACTTTTCGGCTGGGAAATCTCAGGCCTTTCAATCAGAAGACATTATTAGCAGCTGTAGAGCACTAATACAGAACTGCTCTACAGCTGCGACCTTTGTAGGGCTCTTCCGACATGAATCCCTGCCCCCTTCCATCCTTGCAGCCAAATGCTGCTTGAATTGCACCACCCAGACCTAACAGGGAATACTCTGCAGGTCCGGGTTGGTGACGTAGCCGCATTGCTTTGAAATAACTGGTAGTATTTTTGGCTTTTCCATGACAATTCAGTTGCACTGAAAAACAGGACTAAGTCCCACTGCCTGACAATGTGAGCAACGGTATGAGAAGGCTCAACTCGTGAGTGTCCTGTTGACAACGGGATGGGTGGTAACCATAATGGGTACAGGACGAGCCCCTGCTATTTACGGAAGCAAGACAAATGAGGAATTTAGACATTCATCAATGGCTTAAGGACTTTGAAATTAACATGAGCAATGTACGTAATTTACAAATAGACAATGCGTACCTTGCTGAGTGTAGTAAACAGCAGAGAATACCGAAGGGGCTGCGAATGAGTAAATTCCCCAATGGTCTGACTGTGGGACAGCAAGAGTTAGACGTTTAGCCATGTTCGACAGACATGGTATGGAATTACTTCATTTTATTATTAAAATAAATAATAATAAAATTAATGGATTGTTAGAGGATATAAACAAACTTACCAGTGATATTTTAAATGATGCAAGTTTTATTAATTTTAAAAGTAAATATGACAACATTTTTAGTAAAATTGAGCAACAGGTTAAAGGCAACATTAATAGAAAACGAAGGAAACTGAGGAGGAATGAGATGGAATATAAATACAAAGAAGCTTACCAGCTTCCTAAAAGCTATTATGGTGACAATGTATTAAATAATTATGGGGTTGACTACAAAATGGAACAGGTTCAATAGGTTATGAAGTAAGGGGAGAGAATGATGAAGTACAGATTGAAGGTTTTAATGGAGACCATGCTGAGGTTTTCGACTGAGAATATCCACCCTTACGTAAGTCTGAAAGAATTTTAAATCGTGACAGGAACAGACAGAATTTTTTAGGGGGACAACAGACCCTGAGAGGGAGGGCCCAGAGAGGTCCGAGGAGGTTTTGGAACAAGAACCACAACAGATACTGAGAAATAAAATACTCCCCAGTGGTGTTATTTCCAGTTTTAATGGCAAACTTTTGGACTTAAATGCTTTCAATATTTTTAATTACACAGAACAACCAGTTACGGCTACCCATTTTTCTTTATTTGAAAAAGGACTTAAATTTGTTCCTCCTAGGAAGTCAGACATAGCGGGGGTTATGACTGAACTGAAGCAAGCAAAAGAGACCTCCAAAGCAGAAACATAAGCAGCCTCCACCCCCCAACACAACCCAAATGACACATAGCCCACAAACTCAGTGTGCCGCTCAACCACAGCCCATAAGGCATAACAACGTACCCAACACTCTAGTCATAGGCGACTCTATAGTCAGGTACTCTGATGTTCCATTCATCAGGCTAAACAAGGAGAGAGTTACTGTCAGCTGCCTGTCAGGTGCCAGGATCCACCACATAATGCATGCACTCAGGTCACTCCACAACAAGTACAAATATGACTCTATCATTGTCCATGTTGGTGTGAATTACCTGAAACATACCTCCCTGGACTACATGAAAAGAGACATGGAGACGCTCTCCAATGTTGTAGCCCAGGCAGGTATGACCCTAGCCCTGAGAAGCATTCTGCCATCATCCAGAATGACACCACAGTACAAGCACAAAATGATTGACTTCAACAATTGGCTAATCTTCTGGTGTCATTCTACGGGGATCCAGTATCTGTCTGCCTGGGATGACAGGATCGAAAGACCACGATACTTTGCCAGAGATGGCCTGCACCTGACGCCCTTGGAATTCCAGTCACTGGCTAAGGTTCTTGCCACCCCTACAGTGCCTTTTTTAGGCAAGGTTCAAATGAGAAATTCACCACCTTAACAGGTACAAGCAAGCAAAATCTGAGGGTAATGCTACTTAATGCTAGAAGTCTAAACCTCAAAATGCATTCACTCGAGGCACTCCTTAAAATGGAGAACATCAAAATCTGTGCAGTGACAGAGGCCTATTCATGGCTCCAGAGAGCACCCCTGCATTACCAGGCTATAATTCATACCACACCTTTCGGCCACCTAACCTGGACCGCAACACTAAAGGCAGTGGCGTGTCCATATTCATTAAGGATATCCACACCTCCAGGCTAGTTGCTCAGCATAATGCATCCGAGATTATCCAAGTGCAACTTACTCTGGGCATGACCACAATCCAAATTGTAACTTGCTACAGATCCTTCACCATGCCCCAGGATTCCCACTCCTCATTTCTTGATACACTGGAAAATATTCGGGTACAACCCAACAGCCTAATAATGGGTGATTTCAACTACCCCACCATTAACTGGGAAAACTACTCATGTAACAACTCTTTTGCTCAACATTTTCTGGAATTCATAAATTCCATCACCTTGGATCAACTTAACCACACCCCCACCAGGGGCAGCAATATCCTAGACCTGGTTATTACTAACATGGGCGACTGGTGTTCCACACCAGAGGTCAATTCCTTGTTGGTCAGATCCAACCACAAGCTAATCACCCTAGACATCCACATCCCACCCCCCACCCCCATTAGAGAAACCACCGTAAAAGATTTCTCCAAAGCCAACTTCACGCTTCTTAAGACAGAAGTGGCAAACTTCATGACACCCATGCAGATGGACAATAGAGGTACGACTGCTAAATCCTACATAAATGTACTTTATAAGCACTTCCATGAGTGCATGGATCGTGCTATCCATAACAGAACCAAGATGCTATCCTCCAAAAAAAGGAAGCCAATCTGGTGGTCCCCTGCCACAAACAAACTCTACAACAGAAGAAAGAAACTGTTGCAAAAAAGGGTAAAATCCCATGATTGGAGGAACTCCCTGGTCAGCCTCAGTAAGAAATTGAGATCCCTCATAAAATCCTCCAAAGCTAGTTATGAAAACAAAATCGCCACTGATTCTAAAGACAACCATAAAGCATTCTATAGCTACGTCAAGAATCTCAATGGCAACATTCAGATCTGCTCTGAGTTACAGCACAATGGCACTAAATATACAGAACCAACTGATATTGCCAACATCCTGGCAGATAGGTTCAGTGCTAACTTTACCACCCTCTCACCCCCCTAAAGGGCCCATCTCTATACTGGAAGAATGCAAAGTTCCTGTAATCATGCCTGCACAAGTAAAAAAACACACTCTCCAAAGCCAAGAATACAGCATCCATGGGACCTGACAACATCCCAGGCTGCATTCTACACAAACTGCAGAATGAACTGGCACCCCACCTAAGCACCATGTTCAATCATAGCCTCACCTCAGGCTTTGTGCCCACTGAATGGCGCACAGTGAGGGTTATCCCAATGCACAAAGGGGGAGCAACCATGAACCCCAGGAACTACCAACCCATTCGTTTAATGAGCCTGGTCTGCAAGGCATTGGAATGTATCATCATGGATCTTATAAACAAAGACATTGGTAATCGCCAAACTCTGGGCCCCACCCAATTTGGGTTTGTAAAAGGCAGATGTCTCCTAAACCTGATAGACTTCTTTGAAGCAGTCACCAAAGCTGTAGACCAAGGTAAGGTGGTTCGCACAGCCTATCTAGATCTCGCCAAGGCTTTTGACACCATCCCCCACACTGGAGTTATAGATAAACTCACTAAACTAGGTATAAATCCCTATGTCACAAGATGGGTTACCAACTGGTTCACTGACAGAATCCACACTGTGAAAGTAGAAGACTCCAAATCTGACTTCAGACCAGTGACAAGTGGAGTACCACTTTGGCATCTACTTTTCTGAAGTACAGGTTAACACAGAAGGTCTTTGGCTAATGAAGTCTGTAGATGACTGCAAACTAGGAGCCATAATTGAAACTCGCAATGATGTGGACATCATACAAAAGGGCCTCACTGAGACAGATGCCTGGTGTCAAAGCCATGGCCTCAAGCTCAATGCCAAAAAGTGCATTGTCATCCTCTTTGGTAAAAACTTTGTACCCATGAGATACCACATAGGTGGTAGTCTACTTAACACCAAAAGTGTGATAAGACACCTTGGGACACAGGTGGACAGTAGTCTCTCCTTTGATAATCACATCACCACAGTAGTAAGGAAATCCTTCTACGTGGCACACCTCATCACAAAAGATTTCTCATCAAGGAAAATAGAGGTCATTGTTCCCCTCTACTCATCACTCATTAGACCCATTATAGAGTACAATGTCCCTTTTGATATGTACCTCACAAGACATCTACAACAACTGAAAAGGCCACAGAAATACCTCACAAAGAGGATTACCAGCCTCAAACAGATGCCCTACGCAGACTGTCTCAAAAAACTCCAGCTTTACTCCATCACATATCGCCTACTCAGAGGCGATCTCTGCCTAACATACAAAGCTATGTCAAACCCAGAGCTATTGGACATGCTCCACTTAAAGAAATCCCACTCCCTCCAAGCTACATGCTCTAGGGATCTAAACTTTGTCACTATAATAAACAGAACATGCTGGAGGGATAGATTCCTGCCCCAGAGACTTCCCATATTCTGGAACAAATTACCTATCTATATCAAACAAAGTTCCTCATTAGCACTCTTCAAGAAAAATCTTGATGATTGGATGGGAAATAGGAAATTCATCCCTGTGATCACCTCTGTGGCTCTGCTCAACAGGGGCACAGGAAAATAATTTTCTTGGGTGGCAAAAGCCAGGGCACCTTTTTGGCTAGGCTTATATAGGCCCTAGGGCCAATAGCCTAGTACCTACCTATGAACCTATGAACCTATGAAACTTTATACTAGAAAGCTCAACCTGAGTTTATTTTTTCAAGACATAGGGGGAACAAATTGGTTATTTACCTAGTAGGTTTAGGAAAATAAGAAAATAAGTTTGTTTAACCCCCCCCCCCCCTTGCACCCTGTTTTAGCTCATTATGAGAACGTTTGCACTAGGGAAATATTTTATGAATTTCACAGCCACAGGGAAAAGTTCTACAACCTTACTAAGGATGAAGCAACACTCTTTAACCAGTTAAAAGGTGCTGACACTATGCATGTCATGAAGCCGGACAAGGGGAGAGGAGTAGTCCTGGCAGGCAAAACTGATGACGTCAATAACATCACCAATATGTTGCAAGATATTGATAAGTATGAGGTGGCCTTTTTGAATGAGATTAACATTTCCCATAGAAGGGTACAGTTGTTTTTGGAGGACAGTTTTTTACAGGGGGTGATTAATGAAGAGTTGTTTAATTTCTTACAGAATAAACATCCTTACATCCTCACTGTCTTCGGCATACCTAAAGTACATAAAAATGTGTTATACTCCTCTTACAGACATATACTGGCAGCACACAACAGTTCCACCTATTCATTAGGGGTGTTTGTTGACCGGCTTCTCAAGGACACATTGTCCAGTCTAGATTATATACTATCTGACTCCTGGCACTTTTTGTCCCGGATACAAAATGAATTTTTTGAAGAAACTACGGGATTCTCAACTATTGATGCAATTGATTTGTTTAGGTCCATTCCTCATGACACTTGAATTATTCCAAGAGGCTTTGTTGGAATATAGTGACTTGAATGCCAACATGATTAATCTAGTTATGAATTTAATGGAATTAGTCCTTAACAATAACTATTTTGTTTTTGAGGAGGAATATTATAGGCAGTTAAAAGGGGTTGCCATGGGGTCAAGTTGTGCCCCGATGTATGCAAACCTGGTTATGACAATGTGGGAAAAATGTTTATTTTTGGATCTGATTTTGCAAACAACTGGTTACTGTACTTGCGATACCTTGATGATGTTTTTATTTTGTGTAAGGGACAATTTGTAGTAGCTGGCAATTGTGTTGACTACATAAATAATATATGTGATTATTTAAAATTTACACACACTTATGTTCCGCTACTATTAATTACTTAGATGTTAACATTGCTAGGGATGCAAATATGAACATATTCATATCCAAGGTTTATCGCAAACTGACATACTCAAATATTTTTTTAAGTTACAAAAGTAATCACACCTTTTACGTCAAGAAGAATCTTGCGAGAGGTCAAATGATTATGGGTGCTCATATGTGTTCAACCCTGGATTGTTTGAAGAGAGAGATCTAGGTCAGTTAATTCAAATGTTTACTGACAGAAGTTACTCAGAGGACTGGGTTCGTGAACTGGATATGGACTTTCTGAGTGGGTGGGGTACTAGATATACCCCTTTGTTGGGGGTGCCCCAGCCTCGAAAGAAGCAACCTTTCTCGGGGGTTAGTTCCACTCACTCACATTCCATGGTTACCTATTATGGTTCCTTCGTTCACAAGATTAGGGACATTCTCAATAAAAACTGGGTTATTTTTGGAGGGTAACGAGGACCTGATTCAGTCCCTTTTAAAGGACCATCATTTTCATATAAGTTAGGACACAATAAGAAACATCTCCTGGAACATCCCCCTTTACATATGAAGGAAAGAAGGGGAACAAAGAAATGTGGTGTATGTAACCAGTGTCCACTTATTTTAGAAAATACAGAAATATTGATAGTTGACCCATCACAGAGAATTTATTTGGCAGGGGGGAACTGTCAAACCAAGGGTTTTGTTTATGTGTTTGTCAGGGGTGTAATATGCTTTATGTAAGCAAAAGTGAAAGACCCCTGAGAAAAAGGATTTAGAAAAACTCATATGCTATGGAAACTCATAACCACAACAATGATTTGCACAGACATAGGTTCATAGCTTCATATGTAGGTACTAGGCTATCGGCCCAAGGGCCTACGTAAACCTAGCCAGCAAGGTACCATAGTTTACACCATCCAAGAAAGTTATTTTCCTGTGCCACTGTCCAGCAGAGACACAGAAGTGATCCCCAGGGTGTATTTCCTATTTCCCATCCACTCATCAAGATTTTTCTTGAAGAGTGCTAATGAAGAACTTTGCTTGACATATATGGGTAGCTTGTTTAAGAGTATAGTAAGTCTCTGGGACAGGAATCTATCCCTCCAGCATGTCCTGTTTATTGTGGTGACAAGGTTTAGGTCCCTGGAGCATGTAGCTCGGAGGGATTAGGATTTCTTTAGGTGTAGCATGATAAACCGCTCTGGGTTTAGCATAGCTTTATATGTTAGGCAGAGATCACCTCGGAGTAGGTGATATGCTACAGAGTAAAGCTGGAGTTTTTTGAGGTGGTCAGTGTAGGGCATTTGTTTGAGGCCAGTAATCCTCTTTGTGAGGTACTTCTGTGGCCTTTCCAGCTGCTGCAGATGCCTTATGAGGTACATTCCAACTTTACAGGATATAAGTTTGGCATTTTAGAAGTGGTCAGATACAATGAGAGGGGAGGATATTGATATTGATGTAATGAATTAGCAAGAAGGGAATTGATGTGGCAGTTGTCATTAAATGCCACCCAACCACCAGGTATCAATGCCCACTTATTTTGATGCCTGTACTGAAACAAAGGGCACAAGTTACAAAGGCATTTTGTAAGGTTTGAAAAACAATTTATCTAGAAAGTAAAGAAAATACATAAAACACACTTCTTTATAAATATACCAGCAAGTGTAATTCTCACTTCCCAGTTTTAACCATTCTTTAAAATGTTAATTGATTTTAAATGTTAATTGATTTTGATTAAGCTACTATTTATACCATGATGCAATGTTTTTCTATGGTTTTGAAAAAGTCTGTGACTAGATCAGATGAAAGCGCTTACCTTAATTTCGGCATTGGATATTTATGCAACGGATGGTTTTGCTTTACTGATTTTAAGTACCGCTACATCAACTGTTTGGTGGAATTTTAAGACTTTGCTACACGTATTTTCTATTAAATTGCTGAGTGAACTTTTGGTCTGGTTTGTGCTTCTGGGTGCTTGAATCAATTACAGAAGTGTTTTTGCGTTAATATTACTAGCTTATCATTTTTTTAATGTAACATGGCCAATTTATTCCTCAAAGGTAACATGTACTTTTTGTAGATGAAACAACAAACTATAAAGATGTTTGCTAGCAGCAACCTCTTCATTAGCTACAGATCTTTTTAATGTGGAATTATTTAGATGACTTTTACTTCTGCAGAGATTTTGCATATTTACTGATACTGGTGGATTGTAGACGTCTGAGTGCGTTTTATGATGGAAATGTTCTGAATTGGGCAGTTTTGTCATTATTGGTGCATGCATTTTGTTTCATTGTTTACTGGAAAAATGTTCAAAACAATAAATTTAAAATGCCCTCTAACAACTGTGCTGTATTATACAGTGAATATAATTTAATCCAATCAGGAAGGTGTTTATTGATTATCTGATCAGCTCAGGTATGTCCCCTCCCAGTGCTTGGTTGGATGTGTTCAATTAGGAACCAGTTAAATCAACTGTCTGTAAGCACAAACTTTTTTTGATACTGAATGCTACTGAAAGTGATGAAGCCAGGATGAAGCAATCACTTCTCTTAGATCTTCGTTATTTTGGGGGGGGGGGGCGGTACTTATTGTCCACACCTAGAAAGCTAAGTCCGTCGTGTAGGATTTCTGCTGCACAATTCTCCCGGCTGAACTATACCTCTCAACTGCCCAAATTTTCACAGAATGAATAGATTTTTGCTTCTTATTTTTGGTTTGTTCCTCATAAAATTTGTGATTTTCCGCAAATCATTTACGAATTAAGTTACTTAATAATGACAGACATTACATTTCAGACTTCATACCCTTTAGAAAAATGCATGCTAAAGCAAGACCTGTTATTATATCAACTAAGTTTATACAAGAGCAATTTTTAGTACTGTTTGTTTGCTCCACAATATATTTGGCCTTGTCCAGATTTCCTGTGTTAAGAGGTTGAGAGTTATGTACAAATACATTTCTTTATAGAATTAGGTATATCCAAACCACTCAAGTGTCCCCGATTTTGGCTCAAAATGTTGCTCTCCCCCTAATAATCCCTCTGCAAAATGGCAATTTTGGAAGAAACGTGGCAGGTTTTCAATTAATAAATAATTGTAATGATCAGATACAGATAACTTTTACTTTAGAAATGCATGTAGATTCTCTTATTTTGTCAGCTACTGAACTTAACAGTACTAATATTAAAAAAGTGTCCCTTCTTTGACAGGTTCCCAGCTGTATTATGTGGCTATTTTATATTTTTGCATCACATTTTTAATTCCGCTTTTCATAAAAGTGTGTTTTTTTAGCAAATTAGTGGCAAATCATTAAAGACTTAAGTTATTAAATAATGACAGACATTTGAGTTTCAGATTTCATACCCTTCATAAAATTCATACTAATGCAAGACCTACTACTCTATTATCTTTCTAAGTTTATAAGAGCAATATTTACAAATTGTTCTTATTTTTGGGCTTTTGTCCCACTTCTGTTTATAGCTTTTTTCTAGATTTCTTCCTCTGGGGTTGAGAGGTATGACAAATGTGTCAGGGCCATCACTGTCAGTCAGAGACATTTCAAATTATGACATGCTTGTTGTACCCCACTCCCCCATGTAGTGACTCTGGATGTGTCCAAGCAAGACAAGGAGCAGTTATGCAGTGTAAGTGTGCAAAGTATCCCCCCATCCAGGGTAGATGCAAGTACTACAGTGGCTTTTCATCCGTCCTTGATTTTGCAGAATGTTCTGGTTTTCTGTCACATTTTTATACTGTTGATTTATGCTTCATATTATTTAGAAAATGCATGTTGTTGCAGTGACTGTTACTCTGTGTTAAAGTAGCAATGCTTTAATGTCCATCAGGTAAGCTTGTCTGAGATTGTACGATGCAAGTAAGCTTTAATAAGCATATTGTTAAAGAATTATCAACATTGAAAGCCTTTTTGTTGTTGCCATACAGAGAATATTTGCATAACTAATGTATAAGCCTTAGGCAATGAAATGCATATGACAGTATTTGTAATAAAGGACAGGATTACAGTATTTTCAGAAGCTCATTACATTTGTTGGAGACTTGCAGTCATCTTTGCAGGCTTTTACTGTAAACTAAACAGAATGCCAATCTATCATGTGTGGTCCATAACCTGTGTAGTAATCCTTTAAGCAATTTATTTTGAGCTTGTTTGTTGTTTGCTGTTCATTTTTTACTTTAATCATGTTTTCCCTATGAAACAAGTAGATAGTTGTTGTTAGGCAGCATGTCTTTTTTGGATAAGAAACGTTTTGACAAGTGGGGGTAATCGGTATCACAGAGATTGCTACTTTCAGCATGTTACTTGGTACTTTTATAAAGCTGAATATAAATTATAATTAGAACTGTAGTGCAAGGAGAAGTGGTTTTAGTTGAGTGCTGCTTGTTTTTTTTATACTTGATTTCGACTGGCATTCCAGTAATGTATTTAAAAAATATTTTTTTTTTGTTATGTCTCACAACCTTTTTGTTTCCATCTAGATATTAAGTAAGCTGTCATGTAGCCAATGCAATGAAATATTTTTTTCTTCTCCACTTTATTTTGTCTTGATTGGACTCTCATAATGACGGTTTGACACCCAGGGTAGCATATTTAATTAAAATCCCAGTTTTTGTGGTTTTCAGCATAGTTCTTCCCTTTCTAGTTGGCCGCACCCTTTCCCATTGACCCCCACCCATTCAGCTGTCTCCTGCAGCACCCCTTTGATTTGAAGTTACCAGCCGCCACTGTATCGACATAAATTAATATCATAAAAGCAACAGTCAATATCTATTTACCTGCACTAGACAGAGGTCAAATATTAATGCAGTTGAGTTTGCCATTGTGTAATATTTACAATGAAATCTTTTAAAACCTTGTACATAGCATGGTTTTGGAATTATTGATGCAAATATGAACAATCAGTATTTGACACCTAGAGGTGTCAGCAGGAGTAGGAGTTAACTGTAGATGCACCTGGAGGCATCACTCGAATGTAATGAGTTATCTTTATTATAGTTTAACCTATCAGTATCAGACAATTTAGAAATAGCAGTTACACCTTTACCATGGAGTAAGGGGGTATCAGGAACCATACCCAGAGCCATTGGTCAACATTATACTGTTACCTACTGTTTCAAATATATGAATAAAACTATCAAAATTATCACCCGCTGTAAACTGTGGAAGAAATTTACTGACCTTTATTGCTTCTGGAGTTTGGTTATTCCCTTCCCCATTACCTCTATGACCCTGACAAAGAGTTACCATCTCTCTTTTACATTGGTGCTTTTTCTCCTTTTCTTCAGCCTCCAAACCCCACAGTGTCTCATGCTCTGTGAATTCCAAATGCTGCAGTCTCTCTGCTGATTCTAATTCCATCTCTTTTGCCCACTGCAGTCTCTAACTTTCTCCAGCCTCCAAATGCTGCAGTCACCCTGCTGATTCTAATTCCAAATGTTTGGCTTCCAGTTCAAGTCTCTTTAATTCCAGACAGGTGAGGAAAATGTGAACTGTCCTGTTTCTGAAGGCTACACTTCCCCATCACCAGACTGGCTGTCTTCCTGGATGCTGGTCAGTGCTGCAGTTGTGACTAAGGCTAAAATCATTTCGGCTTTAGTCAGATTGGTATGCACCAGTCCTTTGGCTTTGCACACCTTTGCCAAATGGTTCTTGGTCAGCTTGCTATAATTCTCTGCTGAAATCTCTGTCTGCTATCACTGACTAAACTGAACTAACAAAAGTAAATAAAACTAGTGTGAAAATGAAGCTCTATATGTTTACCTTGTGGCTGCTGAGAGTACACACACCTTCAGTGATACCTGCCCACAGTCTACTGAAGTTCAATTAATATCCCACCACTGCTCACCAATATGTGATGGATATTACTCCAGGCCAGTAATCAAGGAGCCTCAATCCTCACCACTGACACTGGTGAGGAAGGGCCACTAGGAACAAAAATGGATACACACAGTATTTTCTGATGCAGTTCTCTGCACCAAGCACAATTTCCCTTAAGAGCACACAGGGGGCACTCTCCAGACCTGGGGCTGGACTCTCTCTCTCTCTCTCTCTCTCTCCAGGCCCCAAACAAGACTCCACACTGACCACTTTGGGGCACTGTGTCTCTGTTCCAAGTAGCTGACACATACACACTTGGATCTTTGATTTTCATACATACACACACATACACATACACACACACACACACACACACACACACACACACACACACACACATATACACATGGGAAATGCTGGCACAGATTTACTAGCTGTGCCCCCACTGCACAGACTATAAGGTAATTACACTGCCACCAGTCTGCTACTCTAAGGCTCTTATAAGGGTACCCAATTATACTGAGTAAAATTAATGCTAATATAGTTAGTAGAGTTTGACCAAAGCAGCAAGGTGTTTATGAGTGGACACAGTGCCATTAAAATAAGCATAAGTACTCTTAAGATGTTCAAAGTATTCTCTAAAAGAGCAGCCACAATGAAAGGTATAGAAATATTTAATAATAAATAATAAAATAGAAAACATGAGAATACTGAATATCTAGTTACAATAAACACCAGAGTTTCATCACAGGAGATATAAAAAAATAACACAGTTGGACAGATTCACACAGATGCAGGAAAAACAATACTTAACTAATATCACTATATTTTCCTGACTAACTAAAGAATTACTGTCCCCTAGTTAAGTTACTTATTACAACAAGGCAAGATGATGAGTGTTGAGTTGCTTACTACAGCAAGGCAAGATGAGGTGTGTGGTCGTGTGAAATATCTGTGAGAGATCTTTCCTGTCAGGTTCCAAAGAACAAAGTGCTGCTGTGAGAGTTCCAACATATCTCTCACTAATATCTAAAGAATCATTTCAGTGCTGGTTATAGAATGACATCGCATCTGGCCACCTGACTCTGGTACCATGCTCACCCATAGCTCTGCTAAGATCTGTTGCAGCATATAAAAGCTATAAAATCAAATCATTTAATTTTCAACCTATTTTTTTTTAAATTAGCTGCACTGACATTAACTTCTTCCTTTCCAGAATTCTCTGTTAGAACATACACAATTATTCAGTTATAATAATACTGTCTGACATACATGTACATCTCTTTTCTGTCCAGCAGGACCCACTGCTGATGCATTTTTAACACAAGCATGTATTAAAATATGTTTTGATTACAGTATATTGATAGGTATATATGCCAGTAATTTGGGGGAAACACTGTGTACTTAAAATACATTACAGGCACAAACCAAGTAGAGCCACAGAGACAAGATCATTGACAGCGTATATGAGCACCTTAATCAGCGAACTTTTGAGCAGAAACATTTGTATTAACCATTACACTAGTACAGCTTTACAATCTTAGCAATTGTTTCATTAATAAGGAATTTGTTTAGATTCTATTTAAACCAAAATTAATGATGATGTAATTTTTCAAATGCCTAAAATGTTTTAGCAAAGGTGCTAGGGTGAATAAACTAAATTATTTGTTTCAAGAAATGTTTTTCATTTTTTGTGGAAACATTGGCTAGCCTTTTTAAGACATGGTGATTTGAGAACACAAATGGTCTTCTTCTGATACACATCACACTTGTTGCCATGCAGGCCTCCTGTCATGGGCTGACCAAGATGAGTGAGTCCATACCTCTCAACTTCTTTGTTTAAAAATTCTGGTAAAAGCCAAAACTAATTGGGGGGTGGGGGGCAAAAGTCCATTTCCATATTAAGTCCAATTCACTTAAAAGTAATAGAATGACACATATTGCATCAGCACACATTTTCTGAACAATAAGTATGAAAATCTAGTGTCAAGCATTATTGACTGACTGCAATCCTCTGTGATTTACATAAAAATCAAACATTTTGTGAAGGACAGAGCAGAAATATGAGACAAAATCAAGAACAGTTAGAGGTGATCATGACAAGAAGACTTACATATCTCTCATTTTGGATCTAGGACACTTACTCAAAAAAGCAAGTGCCTGAATCCATATATACCGATCATAGTTTACCGAAAGCACTTTAATTGAAAAAGCGCTTCCATTAAACTGTGAAAAAAAAACAAAACCACTAATTAAATGTTTTTGCAGGGAGGCTTCACCCTCCTGTACCCCCCTACTTAAATATTATCATTCCAAGGTCGCACTACAATGGAATAAAGGAATATTCCCTTACTCGCACCGCAGTGCGACCAGCACACCACTCACACATACCCGAAATTGCTGCATCGATAAACAGCAATTTCGGGTATGTGTGAGTGCGAATTTGACTTTCGGTGAAAGTTAAATTCGCACAAGTGTCCGGGTTCCCTCATTTTACATTAAGAGTTTACTATTAGTAGACCTGGTCAGGACTAAGCCCTCACTCAAGATGACTACAAGGTCAGCTGCCACATGTGGAGACCATAGGTGGGGAAGTGGAATGGGTATTCCACACTCTACAATAAACAGGTGTGCATGCATTGTTACACAGTTTGTATCTATTTTTCACATATGGGTCCACGGAACCTAGACACTTACGTGAATTTAACTTTTACCGAAAGTCAAATTTGCACTCACACATACCCGAAATTGCTGTTCATCGAAGCAGCAATTTTGGGTATGTGTGAGTGGTGTGCTGGTCGCACTGTGGTGCGAGTAAGGGAATATTCCTTTACTCCACTGTAGTGCGACCTTGGAGTGAGAATATTTAAGTAGGGGAGTGTGGGGGGCACAGTGTCCCACATTGGGGGGTGCAGGGGGGTGAAGCCCCCCTACAAAAACATTTAATTAGTGGGTTTTTTTCACAGTTTAACGGAAGCGCTTTTTCGATTAAAGTGCTTTCATTAAACTGTGATTGGTATATATGGATTCGGACACTTGCTTTTTCCAGCAAGTGTCCTAGATCCGGGCCCACATATCTTTGAATACATCAGAGATCAGTCATCCATCCATTTCCCAATAATCCACTTCAGCCTTTACGTGGCTATATGGATAATAGAAGCTATCCCAGCAGTCAGTGAGCACAAGACATTGAAAGTCATTCTGGACAGGGTGCTGTTCCATAACAGAATGCACACTGTTACTCACTGACACACAGCATGTGGATGTACAGAGCCCATTAGTTCAAAACATCTGAACAATGAGTTAGAACAACATCCATAATAGTCAAATGGGCCTGCAAGATATAACACACTCAGCAATGTTGTTTAGGATGTGACTGTTGCGCAGTGTGTGACTGTTTCCATGGTGCCTTTGAAAATTGGAATTCAAAAACAGGTGTGAGTTTCATGGCAAAAGCTTATGTTCACTGAACCTGCACCAGTGGCAGCTTAAGATGTGGGCATCATTGGCTAACATTATAACCATGACAGATCTTTCTATAAAGGCTGCTATTGAAAATCAGCTATACTATTTTTTATAGGTACAATCTATGCTGTAACATGTAAATGCACAGATCCAATTACAGATGCATGTAAATGGCGCATTTGTTGTAGATAGTATGTCCAGCATCTGCAGGGGGGTGCAGAATTGACTGTGAGTCTCTCTAATTTTTGAAAGTCCTCTGACATCAGTACTCTGAGAACAGTTCATAAGAGGGTGAGGAGCACAATAAACATGGATATACAGCAATTATTTGGGGAACTTAGGGATTGTGATGGTCATGACAGGACAACTGTTTACACAAACACCTTTCACTGTGGATGTTAGGAATCCTGCAGCAGAGTGTTTGCTATCAGAACAGAGCACATCAGCAGTAATGCAGGGGGTGGGGAATACTCAGTTGTGGATAAATGTATTAACTACAATATCTATTCCAATGTCTGATCAGGCAGCCATTGCTGCTATTTACTGTGTATCTATCAGGGGTGGTATTTGTGTCTTGCAGTGTGACAGCCAGTAGTGTATACACTAAGGACTACATGGAGGTTTGTGGTGGCATGCCTGCCATCAGCACTGCATATACTGGTTATAGATACAGCTCATTACATTAGACCACTGCTAGAGATGAGCCTCTGCCAGCACTAACAAGATGATGCCTGGAGTTGGTGGACTCTGGGCATGATGCAAGTAACTGTATATCTGCCTGCCAGGTTTAGGGATCTGATGCAAGCTGAGAATGGCAGCTATAGTTCTGGGGATGGAATACCCTTATGCAATGCACCTATGGATTGTGCAGGCAAAGACTGTGCCAAAATAGATTTGGGCTAAGTTTACACTGTGCACCTTTGTGATTAGAATCTATAGGTTCATAGGTTCATACTAGGCTATCTGCCCTAGGGCATTTATAAGCCTAGCCAGAGTACGTTTGGCTTTCGCCACCCATTTTAAATTAATTTTGCTATGCCCTTTTTCGAGGTTAGTATACTGTGCCTCTGTCTAACAGTGACACAGAAGTGATACCCGGGGTAAACCTATGATCTCCCATCCACTCATCAAGATTCCTCTTGAAGAGAGTCAATGAGGGACTATGCCTAACCTGGACTGGGATTTTATTCCAGAGTGAAGGGAGCCTCTGGGTTATGAATCTGTCCCTCCAGCATGTCCTATTTATTTCAGTGCTGAGGTTCAAGTCTCGAGTGCGTAGCTCGATGGGATTTGGATTTTCTGAGGTGCAACATGTCCATTAATTCTGGGTTGGACATGGCTTTATACGTCAGGCACAGATCGCCTCTGAGCAGGCGGTATGCCACTGAGTAGAGCTGGAGTTTCTTTAACCGGGCAGCATATGGCATCTGTTTAAGCCCTTTGATCCTCTTGGTGAGGTACTTTTGGGGTCTTTCCAGTTGCTGCAGGTGTCTGGTAAGGTACATCCCAAAAGGGGCATTGTACTCAATTATGGGCCTGATGAGGGATGAGTAAAGAGGCACGATGACCTCCCCTGATCTAGATGCAAATCCCTTCATGATTAGGTGGGCTATATAAAATTGTTTTCTAACCACTTTGGCCACGTGGTTGTCAAATGAGAGATTGCTATCAACTTGGGTCCCCAGGTCCCTAATTACTTCTTCTGTACTTAATGGATTACCACCTAAGTGGTAATTTGTGGGCACTTTGTTTTTGCCAAAGGGGATGACTATACACTTTTTGGTGTTTAGCTTGAGGCCATGGCTCTGGCACCAGTTGTCTGTTTCTATGAGGCCCTTTTGGAGGATGCTTGTATTGGCTGGAGTGTCAATTATGGCGCCCAGTTTGCAGTCATCTGCAAACTTGGTCAGCCACAGTCCTTCCGTGTTGGCCTGTACCTCCGAGAAATATATACCGAACAAGAGAGGTCCCAGGACTGAGCCTTGTGGGATACCACTTGTAACTGGTTTGGAGTCTGACATGGCTCCAGCAATTCTAACCATGTGGGTTCTGTCCTTGAGCCAGTTTGCAACCCATCTAGTGACATAGGGGTTTATATTTAAGCTGGTGAGCTTATCTATAATGCCCAAGTGGGGTATTGTATCGAAGGCTTTTGCAAGGTCCTGGTAGGCTGTGTGGACCACCTTCCCCTTGTCAATGGCCTTAGTGACTGTTTCAAAGAAATCAACCAGGTTTAAGAGGCAGGATCTGCCCTTAACAAAGCCAAACTGGGTAGGATCCAGTGTCTGTAGGTCCCCAATATCTTTATTTATGAGGTCCATGATGATCCTTTCCATATCTTTGCAGACCAAGCTAGTCAGGCTTATGGGGCGATAGTTTCCAGGATCCATTGAGGCACCACCTTTGTGGAGAGGGACCACTGTTGCTGTACGCCACTCTTTGGGTACATATCTTGTAGTAAGGCTGAGATTGAACAGTAGCTTTATGTTTGGGTTTAGCTCTTCTTGGAGTTCATGTAGGACGCAGCCCGGGACACCATCTGGTCCCATTGATGCTGTGTTTTTTGCTTTGGAGAGGGTGGCTCTTACCTGAGCATCTGAGATGTCAGGGGGACAGCACTCTGCTGGGATAGATATTTGCCCTTTTGGTGGGGAGGGGGGGGGGAGTTTGCACTGAACCTGTCAGCTAGGATGTTGGCAATGTCTGTGGGTTCGGTGTATTTTTTGTCATTTTGGACTAATTCTGAGCATATCTGGGAATTCCCACCCAGGTTCCTAACATAACTAAAGAAAGCCTTGTGATTATCCTTAGTGTCATGTGCAATTTTTCGCTCGAAGCTGGCCTTAGACGATTTTATGAGTGCCCTTAGTTTTTTGCTAATACCGATCAGAGGTGCCTTCCCTTTTTGGGATTTTGCTCTATCATGTAGTAGCTTCCTCCTTCTATTGTATAGTTTGTTTATGGCTGGGGTCCACCAGACAGGACATCTGCCTTTGGAGGATTGGGTCTTGGTTTTATTTGGGATTGCATGATCAATGCATTCCTGAAGGTGTTCATAGAATGCATTTATAAAGGATTCTGCGGTCTGGGCCGTATTTTCCACAGGCCCGGGGGCTTTGAAGGATTCCACCTCGGTTTTGAAATTTGCTTTAAGTTTTTCACTGTGGTTTTCTGGGCAGGGGGTGGGGTCGGGATGTGAATATCCAGTGAGATCAGTTTATGGTCTGATCTTACCAGTGAGGGATACACTTCTGGTCTGGAGCATTGAGTCCCCATGTTGGTGATGATCAGGTCCAGTATGGTTTCCCCTCTTGTGGGAGTGGTAACAAGTTGTTATATAGCATTTGAGTTTATGAATTCTAGGAACCTTTGGGCTAGGGTGTTGGAGCTAGAGTAATGCTCCCAGTCTATGTTTGGGTAGTTGAAGTCGCCCAATATAATGGTGTTTGGAGAGACCTTCATATTTTCCAGTGTTCTCAGGAAGGCCGAGTAGGGTTCCTGGGTTTGGGAGGGTGGTCTGTAGCAGGTTATAAACTGGAAGGCAGTTTTACCCACTGTTTGTTGCACATGGATAGTCTCTGATGCTTCGTGCTTTGCCACCAACCTGGAGGTGTGGGTATCTTTGATGAATATCGATACCCCCCCTCCTTTTGTGGTTCGGTCCAAGTTTTTGGGCCGAAAAGCATGGTATGAGGTACAACCTGGTAGTGCTGGGGTGCTCTCGGGAGCCCTGAACCAGGTTTCTGTTACTGCATAGATATCAATGTTCCCCATGCTAAGGAGAGCTTCAAGTGCGTGCATCTTGAGGTTTAGACTTCTGGCGTTGAGCAGCATTACTCTTAGTTACTTATCCCTTGTGATACCTATGGAGGTGGGTTTGTCTTTTGAGCCTTGCCTAAAAAAGGCACTATGGGGGTAGCAAGAGCCTTTGCCAATATCCAAAAGCCCATGGGTGACAGGTGCAAGCCATCCCTAGCGAAGCATCGTGGCTTGTCGAGCATATCATCCCAGGCTGACAGGCATTGGATCCCCTTTGAATGACACCAGTACTTAAGCCAGTTGTTGAAATTGATCATCTTGTCTTCATATTGTGGCATCATTTTTGGTGAGGGTAAGATGCTACTCAAGGTCAGGGTCATACCGGCCTGGGCTACATGCTCAGAGAGCTCCTCTATGTCTCTTTTCATGTAGTCCAGGGAGGTACGTCTCAGGTCATTCACACCAGCATGGACAATGACTGAGTCATATTTGTACTTGCCTTGGAGTGACCTGAGTGCTTGTGTTATGTGGCGGATCCTAGCGCCCGACAGGCTGCTCACCGTGACCTTCTCCTTGTTCAGCCTGGTGAGCGGACGTCAGTGTGCCTGACGATAGAGTCACCTATTACAAGTGTATCAGGTGTGTTGTTTAGCCTTAAGGGCTGTGACTGTTTGGCACACTGGCTTTGTGAGATATGTGTTGCACGTGTTTTGTTTTGGGGTAGCGGTTGCTTGGATGTCTGCTTTGGAGGTCTCTGCTGCTTAGGCAGATCTTTATTTAGAGCCTCTGAGTATGTTTTTGTGTGATTATGTGTTTGGTTTGCTGTCGTGGTAGATCTATGTGAGACTGGAATTGTAGTGAGTGTGGTTTCCTTCTCCTCCTGACTGGTTATCCCAGTACTGAGTTGAGAGAGCTTAGCCTCCAGTTTGGCTATATGGTTGCATCTCTCACATGTGTTGGAATTTGTTGGGAGGAGGAGAGGGTTGTCTGTGTACATGAGGCAGTTGTAACATTGCCTCAAGATTCCCAGGTTAACCAGCTGGACTGGAGAGGAGATTGACAACTGACTTTTGAACATGCTAGAATAATATTGGGAATTCCTTTATAATTGAAAACAAGGGCCAATGGGGAGTGAGGGTGTAGTGCTTTTAATTTTTAGTGCTGACTTATATAATTGCTTTAGTGAGCAAGTGCCAGGTAACTTAAGTGCAATGTGTTACAGGTAACTTAAATCCAAAAACGACAAACAGTAACTTTCTTTCAAGTGAAACAAGGAAATAAGTACAGTAAGCAATGCATATATCACTAGAGATCCACAGAAGCGCTGAGAAGCCACGTTTTAGGTGGAATTAGCATTCCAGGGAAATAACAAGCATGCAAACAAAGCTAGATTCAGCAGGCCTGGATCTAGTCTATGTATAACATAGTGCATCATTATCAAGGGTAAAATACCGTACACCACTGCTATAATGCATAGCTTGCTGACAGCTTTTCCAGGTACCTCTGTGTGGCCTAAATTTGGTTAGCCTTAGTCCACAATCCACTCTACCAGTGTCATAATTGTGTAGTTTCCATGGAATGGCAATAATCCCTGCATGCTCTTGTGATGATGCCTCAACTAAGGGTTGTCCATGATTGTACCAGTCACTAGCACACCCATTTTTGATGTGTGCATGGTTGGGTTATGTAAGTAATATATTATGGTACAGAGTAGGTAAATCGTACTTTACTAATACCTGGGGCGTGTTTTGATCATAAAGACAATGTCTGGCTTATCAAAACATGGCCACCCTCTGTGGGTAGGGTGACTTGGTTTATGTCAAGTTGTCTTTAGCCACAATTGAATTTATCAGCCATGTTTTTTTCTATTCCCAGTGGGTTTGGAAGGTAGTATATGTATATGTATATGGTAACTATTTGAAATGTTGAGACCTGCTAGACTGAGTCACAAAACACAGAGACTGAATGGCTAAAAAAATGGACTTAGATATACTAAGTCTGAGGTTGCCATTTTCCAAAATATGACCTACTCTTTGAGGTACGGCAATCTCATAGTTGGTATATTTAAGTTTGAGATGTGCAGGGGGCTTGCCATTCACTTTGCAAAAAAAAAAAAAGAAATTTAAAGGAGAAAAATGATATTCAAGATTCACTGTAATCCTGGATTTTCAATCTTTTTTTTTTTTTTTTTTTTAGTTTGTCAGCACTCTGTGAGGATTACTTTATGTTTTGAGTGAAGAATTCTTCTGCTGAATGATACTTTTTTAAGGCTGGGCATTTTGCTGGTTTGTGGACTATACATTGAGCAATGGTTAGCTGAGAGTATGTGAGAGATAGTTGGGAAGTTCAAGCCAATTGAGATGTTTAAGAGGGTTTACAGTGGTGAGACCTGTGCAGTTGGTTGGCATCAAAATTTGCTACTTGCTTCCCTGTTGATTAGTAAAAGTAGAGGTTAAAGTCTTTTTTGATACTATTTGTCAGATTCTGATGTGCTGTGTTTTTTTTTTTTTTTTTTTTGGATGACATGCTATGGATGCATGCCCTGGTTGAGCTGAAAACATACATATGCTCATCATATAAATAAGATATATACCAACAAATGACTTAATGTAACTATACCAAACTAGTGCATGAGCTGCAGTACCATCTACTTGAGTCTTATAGCAGTTTTTAAATCAAAGTTTAAGACTTACTTTTATGAAATGGCTTTTAGCAGTGTGGGATGATTGTTTATGTTTCAATGTTATTTTTTTATTTTGTGAAGCACTTTGGTGGCATTTATATGTCTGTAAGGTGCTATATAAATATAATTTGAGTTGAGTTGAGTTGAGTTATACAGTGCCTGCCAGTTTACATTGTGCACAACGGCTTGCAATACAAACTAAAAATAGGGAATATAATATAGCACCATTTTTACAGGGGGAAGGAAGTCCCCTGCACCACACTGATATAGGGGCCATGCCCCAACATCGCCACATATCACCATATATGTAGTACCTCCTAAGTGACACAGACTCATACGAAGTATATTTGGACATTAGGGTTATGTACAAGTGTTCAAGTAGTGGAACAATATTCCAGAAAGATATGGATGATTCTAAAGTCAAATCCATCCAGAAAAAAACACAACAGCCTACTTTTACCAAAAATGGATCTGTACTTCCATGTATAGAGTAAAGTAAAATGCCTCCATTATATATCAATGCATGTGTGGAGATTAGAAGAGTGGGGCTGTTCTCAAAAGTGAACTGAAAGGATAGAGGGGATGTGGTCTGATCATCAGTAAATGTGGGGGCTACTTCTGGTATGGCAATTCTCTGATAAGCAACTGGGGTAACTTACTCCACCCTTTGAGAGAAGGAAAAAAATATATTTTCCCTGTATTTTATCTATGGGCACCAGGTAGGATCCTGTGTTACACACTGACAGACTTTATACCTAACAAGCAGGATAACAATACCAGAAAACTTTTAATACACACCAAGCTGCTGGCAGTCCCAGACGACAAAAGTTGTATGATGGTTGACATGAGTGTAACATACATCTCAGGGTGATGAGGTGAATCCAGAAGTATCTAGAGAAGCCAGTATATTAGAAATAAAAGGTATGCACCAAACCTTGGCGTAAAAGGTGACTAAAATCTGGCTGAGGTTGGTTCCTTGATTATCAAGCACTCTGATGCTATCAGCAACTGAGGAGAATGCTGAGATGAAGGCAAGATAGGCAGCTTAAGAGGTCAGGCTGTACTTTGTGGATGCTCAATTAATTGATTAAGAAAACTGGACACACCCAAAAACAAAATAAAAAAAAACAAAAACAAAAACAAAAAAAATCTCATAAGAATGAATAAGGTTCCTGAAGAACTAGAAGTTTGGGAATGTCTGCAGTTTGTTCAATCTGCAATGACAACTTGGAAAACATTAAAGTAGATGATATCAAGATAGAGAGGGGTCTTGCCATACTCCTTCACAAGCTCAGGTGGAGGAGTGGGAGGTCACATATATCTAGACCCATTATAGTCTGGTTCAAGTCCTTTGAATTATGCAAGAAAGTATAGGTGACGCACTGGAATTCTGCAACAAATGTGTAGTGAAGCCAGAGTTTATGTTTATCAGGAGTTCCCTGTGGAGACCAGGAACAGGCAAGCTTTCTTTTCCTTTAGTAAAGACCTAAGATAGAGTCCATGATTCAGAAAGTTATACCCTGCTACTTTGAACACTGCCTTGCCAAGACATTCCTGCTTATTTATCAGGCCAGTGAAAGTCTTCAAAGTGGAGCATATGCCGTGACCAACAACAAAATACTTTGGCAGCTGAAGGAAATTCAACTGCTGAGGACAGAGAAGCTCAAAACATATAACGGGTACCTGGGGCTGAAAGGAGGAGTGCAACAGATCCTACCCAGTGTTCAAGAGGCAGATTGTACTTCAAGAGAGGGCCACACTGAGAAGGGAAGCTGGGTGAAATGAAGCTTTGCTGTAGCTATTAACAGTAAAAAACATTAAAAATAGAAAAATAGAACAATAGTTTTATAGCTGATGTAGGTATGGGATCTCTGTACCTTACAATGCTTAATTTGTGCACATGTTCACTCAGTCTGGACAACATCTGAATAGTTAGGTTAACTTTGTTGCAAAGCAGATAGTGTAAATGTATGGGAATTACAATTTTATCACACATTTTAAAAAACTGTGTCAAATAGTGTTATAACTGTTTGTGGATCTGAATGAGTTTGATGACTCTGTGAGATCGATGTTGATTTTGTTGGTTGCATAGATGTTGTCATCAGACAGGGAGGTACTTTCCCATAAAACATTTATGCCTGTTAGAAGCACATAAAATAGCTTTACATACTATGTTGGAGTGACCAGCTTCCTTGGTTGGACAATTAGTCATTGGTAAGGAGGACACTTTCCAAATATGGAGTTCCTCTGTAAGATGATATCTAAGAATTAAAACTGGCTTGAAATGGCAAACATCAGACTTGCAGACGCTGTTGATTTGAGAAATGTCATTTGCCATTTAAAGCCGGTTTTAAATCTTACACCTTTATCACATATCCCTTCAAATGCAAAGGAATATGCCTTTATTTTACTATTGATAAGTAAACAGCAGTGAGTATGCTTAACTCATCAATTTTCAATGGATTTACTCAGAAAGCCAATAATCTCCTCATCAGTCACGTCAAGTTGGCTCTGTAGAACGTAAACTGTTATTGCTGAAGCACATCCCTCCTCCCAGAGGGGACCTGAATCTGGCCATAAAAAGTATTTTAACTCTCTGGTTTTAATAGAAATTATATTGTTGTTAAACTGATTTAGTATATTGAGTATGATGTTTTGTTTTCCCATTATGTGTAATGGCAAAATAAAACATCAGACTCAATATACTAAATCAGTTTAATGACAATATACTTTCTATTAAAATCCTGACTTACAAGGGCTTCATCTTTCCATCACTTTAAAGCTATGATACAAGTTATTTGCCAAAACTTATTTGCCTATAAATTTAAATACATTGTGAAAGTTTGCCACTTTAGGTAAATGTATGAGTTTCTTAAATATTTTCTCTTGAATGTGCCAAAGCTAATTATTACTACTTATGTTGTCATAAATCTCTGTATTTATTGCGTGTAAATGTATTCGTTATGCCTAGCTTTGATTTGAATATTCCAAAAATAGGTTTCTCCCTGCAAGCTACTTTTCTACTTAATGTTTCATTGAGGGCGTTGCCCTTCATATCCTTAAATATTTTCAGTTTATGGATTTTGTAATTCAGTACAGTGTTGTGCAGGATCCTATAAGAAATATATGTGTGTGGGTGTGGATGTATGAGTATATCAATGAAATTAGGCATTAAATATCTGTAGAAAGTAAATGTAATGACAAGTGCTGTAATAACCTCTCTACTCATACAGATGCAGATATGTGTATGAACCACCTCATCCATTCAAATTCAGTCTATCTTCTTATTTAGGTCTGCTTTTAGCACTATCATGTATTTAATTATAGATTACCATTTATGTACTGTTTCTATTCATAGTAACACTACAATTCAGAACTTGAAAAGTTTCTGAGTCGGTTTAGTGCATGGAAGTCTAGTGGTATTTAAGATAAGTCATTTTGTTTGTGTGTGTGTGTGTGTGTGTGTGTGTGTGTGTGTGTGTGTGTGTGTGTGTGTGTGTGTGTGTGTAGAGGGGGGGAGTATGTGTCATTTTTTATATTCTATTTCTCCACGTTTTAGGAGATTTTTTTCATTAATGTTGGGGCATGGTTTTGTTAGGAAAGAGGTTACATGTTCTCTTTGTGGATTTTATCTTCAGTGTGCCTTGCAGTCAGTGAGTACAGCTGGTGGAGAATAATGCATCAAATATTTGTTTCCCTAAATAGTTGAATTTTTTCCTTATAGTTTTTTTTTTATTCATTAATATTATTTTTTGTTTTATGTGTAGTACATACATGTTTAATTTATTTTCATGACTATCTTTTACTGTACACTCATTTTTCCAAATGGAGGTTTTACTAAACTAAGGATTACCAAATGTATATGGCTTGTTGGATAAGTGCTTTTGTTATGGTAATTGTAAGTGTGCTAACTCCAAACCTTTGGGATATAACCAAGCATTTCAGAATTAGCTCTGGGAGTGTATATGGGTCAGGGTTAGAGTAAAGGCTATGGAAGAGAATAAGTTTAGTTTTGGTTGTGTGTGCTTGTGTGTGCATGAGTGTGTCTTTTGTATTAATACTGTGTGTGTGTGTGTGTGTGTGTGTGTGTGTGTGTGTGTGTGTGTGTGTGTGTGTGTGTGTGTGTGTGTGTGTGTGCACTTTTTGCTCTTGTATATCATTGTATGGTCTTTCTTCCCAGTGCCCACATCTGTGCCAAGACTGCCAGCTACTCTGTGCCACCCCTAGACTAACTCCACTGTGGGGACAGTCAGGAAACATAAGGGTGTCCAAGGGATATGGGCTGCCACCATCATCCCAGGGGGTTTTACTTTTAGGCCTACCCAATTGCTTTCCCTCCCACTGTGGCCTTTGTGGTTACATCCTAAGGGCAGGCATGCAATGGGGATATTTGGCATATTAACCCACATTCATGGCAGCTCAGTCAGACCCACCACCCTTTCCCCCCTTTGGACAATACCTTCCCATGAGACATCCTCAACCTCTACCACAGATGTCAGTGAGGATCACCCACATATATTCCCATCCCTCTACTGTCACTCTGTTAATTGCCCATGCTGCCAACAGAACGTCTGTCAGCTGGGACGCAGTCTCGGCATTATCCCTCCATGCCACCAGAGTGGCTTGTGCATTTGTACTATTAGGGAAAGTTATTTTCAGAAGGTAATATGCAGGGTTGAGGTAAGGGAGAGATATGTTTAGGGTTCACACACAAGGTTAAGATGTAGTGGGATGTAGCACTACAAATAAGTGAAATTATTGTGCTGTCCAATGTCACTTGTAAGTTAAAGGAAAGTTAATACCTGTAGCTATGTGAACACACTGCTTTATTCATAGTGAGTAGGTATTTGAAGAGGGGGACAAATTGAGAAGAGTGTGTTTTTTGTTATACTTGACTTCTGAGCCATGCACAGTGATGGGGACTGGCTAACAAAGGGAGAGACATTAATATGTATGCCTTAAGTACTGCATTGACTACTCATAGCCAAGCCATCATTCTTTGGTCATTGTTGATTATTTCAGTGGATACTAACTTGGAATAGCTCCATCTAATACTTGGTTGTAATGCAGTGTAGTGTAAATGTAGTAATCTGAGTCACTAGTCAAGGCCAAAATGTTGGGAAACTGTTACATTTTAAATATGTCGCAAAGCTCAGCTAATGTTTACTGATGCCTCATAAGGGGTCTGTTAGTCAGTTGTGAATGCAATATTAGGCCATTGAGGAAGACCTTAATGCAACCTCATTGTGCTCCTGAAAAACAAGAAATGCAGCAGCTGCAGATGCCTCCAAATCACATCAGTGGCCTTCAGGACTCCTCTACAACCCCCCCCCCCCTTTCCACCTATAATACATGTTCTGCAGAAAGTCAAAATTCACAAAGCCAAGGTCAGTGTTTTATAGTCCCATTCTGGGCAAGAAAAGTATGGTTGTCTCTGCTGTGGCCTTTTACAGTAGACTTCCCACTGACTTCCCACAAAAATAAAATTTTATCAGTCCCCTCTGAAGTCCAGTCCACTATAAACCTTCTCTACTGATAAAACTTCCAAGTTGAGGATACAATTATTTTTATCAAGGGCAGCAGCAGAGGCCCATCTGTGCTGGTTACTGGCTGCTGAGTAAAACTCTAAAGGAATCCACTTGTAGGTCTCCTCAAACATATAGCCATTTGTGTACTTACAGAACCCTGGTTCCATTACAGTGATAACACTCCCTGCTTTCCATGGTACAATCCCTATCATGCAGTCAGAACCACCAACGACTGTTGTGGAGTACCTGTATTAATTCATAACCCCATAGTCTTTAATCAGATTTCACATGAAACAAATCTGGTACTGGTTGAAGTCCTAGTTACATTCTACAAAATTAATTTTCACATTATAAAGAATTATAGATCCCAATCTATTACCACTTCATCATACTGTATACTTTAACCAGTTTGAAAAGTTAACATTCATATCTAATTCCCTTCTCATGGATGACTTCAGTTATCAGTACGTGAACTGTCAAGCATTTACTACTGCATTCAAATATGCCCAAAGGTTTCTGGAATTTGCACATCCCAATACTCCCTAACAGTTGTTAGTGGATCAGAATGCCCCTGTTCCCCTCTTTCCCCCTACCCTGCAAAAGTGTTAATCTTCTTGGTCTTGCCCTCACAAACATTTCTGCCATATGCCCCATCCCACTCAGCACCTACTCCCTCATCGAATCTCACCATATTGCAGTGATCTTCTCCGTGAAAACTTGCATTGCAACTCCTTATCTACCTGTTCATCCAGCCGCTGTTCCTTATTTCCATTTTTGCACATGGGGTCGGGTAGACTCCTAATAAAACCTCTATATTCAGGGATTACTCCAAGTCCTATTATTTACTATTTACTATTCATTCATTTTAGTGACAATCATAAATGGTATAGTTCCCCAGCAAACCTTCTAAATGAAGCTGCTGCTGCTCTGAATTTTATTCCTTCTTGGATAGATGCACCCATACCAATCTGGCATAACTATAATGGCAAGTTTAGAAGTAGACCCATTTGATGGAACTACCATATCATTAAACTCTATTATAACAAGAAAACGCTCCTGGCCATCACAAAAGATGTCCACTTATCATTATAAAGGGGATTTATAACTGGAAAGTGCATCTTGCACACTACCTGTTAGGAAATGGAAGGCCAACTATGAACTTCAGATTGCAACAAATTCAAAAGACAACCGTAAAAAGACTACTTCAGTTATGGTAAGTTCCTCATCAGGGACTTGGGTATGTATGTCGATAACAGACTCTACTTTGACTGCCACTTCCCTGGGGTAGTTAGAAAACCCTTCCACCTTGCACATCTTAGCCTTCGTGGCATCTCCTCAGGGTCCATATAAGTTATAATCCCACTTTATTCCTCATTTGCTAGACCCCATCATTGAATATTATGCATGCTTCACCATATACCTCGCTAAGAACCTAAACCTGTCTGAGAGAGTTCAAGGTTTCCATACTAAAAAGTTCTCAGGTCTCAGTATCCTTGTCTACTCTGATAGAAAAAAAGCCCTGTCCCTCTACTCAGTGTCATAGAGACTCTTGAGGGTGATCTCTGCTTAGCCGTCTGTGCTACAAGTTACCCAGTGTTTAATTAGAACCAGTGGTAAAGCAAACACCTGTTATAGAAAAATAAACCTATACCACCACATCAACATCACCAAATGGCATAACCAATGCCTAACCCAATGTATACCCTGTTTACCTACCTAGCAAGCCAAGTATTTCCCTACCAAACTTTAAAACCAGTCTGGATGACTGAATATGTGATCACAAAGTTTCACCAGAGTTTTGTAGAGAAATTCTACTTAATAGGGGACATTGTTAGTCTCACACATTACTGGGAGATGTGGCCGAGCTTAGAGATTCTCCTGTTAATTGTAAGCTAAGTAAAAACACATGAAGCTATGTTAAAATCCTCCTCTTTGTTTACATATCCCAGTAAAGAAACTGTCCTGTCCAGAACTGAAGCAGACCTAAAACGCAAAATTTCTCATATTATTCAATAGATTTCTTTCTACTACCCATAGACCTGGTCCCAAGTCTGCTGATAGTGTGTAATATTAACCTCTGATTGGACACAAGGTCAGCATTTAGTCACATTAGGAACCTCATTTGATATCATTTGATATGCATACTGAATACCTTGTGGAAATATGACATTAAAAAATACAAAATATATATATTCATTTTTATACTGATTTAGTATAACTGCTATTGATTAATAAGCACTTCTTGAGTATATTTGAGTGGCAACAGTAGGGTCATATAATATTATGATTTCCTAAAACAGCATTTTACTTATACTCCAGTCTACAGGCCTCATCAGTGCAACTTGCAAAGTTACTAAAATACAAAACTTTAATTTAGCCCAATCAAATTTGTTTGTCCAGAAATAGTTGTCTGTTTGATAAGGTTGGAAACAACGATTTCATTTAGTAGTGATTTGAATTAGTTTACTATTATGGCTGGAATTAAGAATAGCTATTGGAAGTCCATAATTCCAGTTTAAAGAATAAGACATATTTAGTTATAATCTGCTAGAATCAGGTATAAGATTACTTGATACAGTATAGCAGGCTCATACCTCTCCACCTGTTAGAGCAAGAAATCTGGACAAAGCCATATATAACAGGGGTACAAAGGCCCAGAAACCGGGACAATTTTTAAATATTGCTCTTACAAACTTAGAAAGTTGATAGCATAGCAGATTTTACATAAGCATGAATTTTCTGAAGAGCATGAAGTCTGAAACTCAAATGTCTGCCACTATTTTCTGACTAATCTTTAATGACTTGCCAGAAAATCACAAATTAATGAAAACTGAACCAAACATATGAGGCAAAAATCTGCACATTCTGCAAAAATCTGTGCAGTTGAGATGTATGAGAATGCTTTCAACTGTATGCTTCAGTTAAACAGCCAACAATTATGTGTACTGTTTAAATGAAAGGCAAGGCTCATCCTGGAAACTTTAGTACTTGTATCAGTCTCCCGAATTTTTTTCTCAGTGAGTGAAGACGTTTAACAGTGTGTGGTAATAGACCTTATAGTAATGATATCAAGTGACACCTACATAACAGAAGGCACTAGTCATGCAAGGGTTATCAGTTACCAATTATGGGAATGTGCCAGCATATGGAGAAATGAAACATGAAATTACCTGTAAAACTCTCTTTTGAAAACAAGATGATTTGGTTTCACTAATTAATCTGTGGCCCTTTGCACTCTGATTTCCACTTCTCTTCACAGCCACCATTCTCCTCCCAGTTTGCTTTCCTTATTTTCCACATACTGCTAATTACATTTCATTCAAAAAGTGAATGTGCGCATAACAACACGTAAAACAATTGTAAGCAATAGTGTGATTAACTGTTATTGTTGCATCCTTTGAGAATACTGTGTTTAATACCCTAGAGTTGTATTTACAATTAGTCTTGTCTTGGTTTTCAGTCATTTGCAGCACAGCTTTAACATCCACAGAAGGACTGGTCTCATCAACCACACCAAAGGCATCCACTTTTGAGTTGAATTCATCAATATCAAATCAATCGGCTCCTCAGTCCTCATATACAATATCTGGAGCACAAAGTTATACTCTTGTTCCAGCCACAACTCCACAGCTTTCAACAGAGATATCAAGTCAGTCTTCATCACAGTCATCCTATCCAACAACATCTGTAAAAGGCTATTCTTCACTGCCAAGCACATCTGCAAAACAATCCACATCACAACTTTCAGACAGTACACTATACCAATATATTTCTCAGCCTGTGAATCCTTCCTCAACAATGGAAAACTCTCTTCCAATTATAACTTCAAAGCAAACTACACATCTGTTTTCATCAAATGTACAGAGTCAGTTTACTGTTCAGTCATTATCTACAATATCTACGACACAGACACACACAACTAATCCAATCACAATTCAAGCAGAAACCCCTCTAACAGCCATTTCATCAAGTACACCAAAACAAGCTACTCTTCAGTCTTCAAGTTCGGCATCTACTACAGAAACCTATACTACCATTTCAACTACTAGTCAAAGCCAGTCTACTGTACAGCCTATGCTTTCATCCACTAAGCTATCCACAGCACAGACCTCATATTCAACATCCATAACACAAAACTATACTCTTGTCCCAATGACATCTACAAAACAATCTACTCAATCAACTCCATCATCACAACTTCCATCAAGTACACCAACTCAGTATAGTCCTCAGTCAACATTTACATCCCAAAGTTATACTTCACTCCCAGTCACATCTCCATCGTTTACACCAAATTCACTGTATCAGTCCACCATTCAGTCATTAAGTACAGATTCTACCATACAAACATACACATTAAATACAACCACAACTCTAAAACAAACTTTTATGGCATCCATGACTGTGTTGATCACAAAAAGCCAAACTATGCATCAGTCAACTTCAATACCTACAACACAAAAATTTACTACCATACCAACTTTAAGTCCTAGCTTATCCACACTGCAACTTGTATTGTCGACCACTACATCAAAGCAATCTACTAGTTTGACTTCATATGCAGGGTCAACTACACAATACTATACATTCCTCTCAACGATTACTGCAAAACAATCTAGTCTACAGCTTCCAACAACTTCACAAAACCAATATACTGCTCAGTCGTTACTTACATCGCAAGGCTATACTTCATTTCCAAGCACAAATCTGAAGCAGTCCTCATTGTTACCACCAACTTCATTGAGCACACAAATCCATACTCTACCCCAATCTTCAGCTTTATTGTTTACAACAAAGGGTACCACCCTATCAAATACAAGTCTTAGCCTATCCACACTGCTGATTATGCTTTCATCCAGTACACCAAAGCAATCTGCAATGCACACTTCATACTTGGCTTCAACTGCAGAGAACTATACTGTTATGCCCACTACTGGTGCAAAGCAATCCACTCTAGTTTCATCATCTTCAGCAAATCAATACTTTCTTCAGTCATCATTAAGATCACAAGGGTATACTTCATTTCCAAGCACAACTTCAAAGCAGTCTATTCTAGAACCGTTTTCTTCAACTGATGTAAAGCAATCTACTGTTCAGTCATTAAATCCAACTTCTGCAATACAAACATATACACTTAACCCAACTACAACAATAAAACAAACTACTGTACTGTCTTCACTTTTATCAAGCACACAAAGCCAACCTGTACCTCTGTCTTCAGGTTCAGTATCTATTACATCAACTTACACTACCATTCCAACTACAAGTTCAAAGCAATCCACTCTTTTTCTAATACTTTCATCCAGTACGCCAAAGCAATCTACAGTTCAGACTTCAGCAACTGCAATAGAAAAATATACCACAATCCAAACTACAGCTACAAATCAATCTACTGTACAACTTTTTTCAGCTGCACCTACACAGATAGCTACTTATTCCACATATACAAAATTCACTTCACAAAACTATATTAGCTCAACCATAGCTTCAAAGCAATCAACGCCGCAACTAATGATCTCAGCCTCCACACCACTCCTAACTACACTGCAGAGCTATTTAAGTACTGTAACAAAAACGGATTGTACTACCTCAACCAAAACTTTAGAGCAGTCTTCTGCACCATCACAGTTTTCATCAACTGCAACCCAGTCTACAACACAACCTTCAAAGGTAACAACTACACTGTACAGTCCATTGCCTCTGCTTACTACAACAAAGCAATCGATCCTGCAAACATTTTCAGAAAGTTCACCAACACAAGCAAAATCTCAGTCCTCATATCAAATGTCTGCAGCAGAAAGCAGCATCTTTGCATCAAGCACAATTTCAAATCAAACAACACTGCAAGTGTTGCTTTTACCAAGTATGCCTACATCTGCAACACAAAGCTATACTCCCAGCCCAGTGACAACTCCAAATAAATCTTCTCTGCAATACTTGCTTTATAGTGTGTCAAGCCAATCTACTTCTCCATCCTTAAATTCACAATCTACAACCAAAATATCTGACCTCTTTCCAACAACTGCAAAAAAATCCACTTTACAACTATTGCTTACTTCAACTATAGAAAATCAGACAACTTCTCAAGTTTCATATACAACATCCAATGAAAAAAACTCTTACTCCATTCTTACCACAACCTCAGTGCAGAACACGGAATACTCAGTACTTTCGTCCAGTCCACTAAGCCAGTATCGCTCAGATACTACAAACAGCACACAGTACAATAGTACTCAGACAACCACAGTACCTGTTCAGTCTACTAAAACATCTACAACCTCTGATACTACAGACAGCACACACTACAATATTCCTGGGACAACCACTGCACCAGTACAGACTACTAAAATGTCTACAACCTCTGATACTATAAACAGCACACAGTACAATCATACTGTGAGTACCACAGCATCGCTACAGACTAATAAAACATCTACAACCTCTGATAGTACAGACAGCACACACTATAATACTACTGGGACAACCACAGCACCAGTACAGTCTACTAAAATGTCTACAACTTCTGATACTACAAACAGCACATGCTATAATACCAGTGGGACAACTACAGCACCAATGCAGTCTGCTAAAATGTTAACAACCTCTGATACTACAAATAGAACACAGTACAATAGTACTGGGACAACCACACCATCAGTACAGACTACTAAAAAATCTACAACCTCTGATACTACAAACAGTGCATACTACAATAGTACTGGGACAACCACAGTGCAGGTACAGTCTACTAACATGTCTACAACTTCTGATACTACAAATAGCACACACTACAATACCACTGGGACAACCACAGCATCAAGACAGTCTACTAAAATGTTTACAACTTCTGATACTACAAACAGAACACAGTACAATAGTACTGGGACAACCACAGCATTGGTACAGACTACTAAAACATCTACAACCTCTGATACTAGAAAGAGTGCATACTACAATAGTACTGGGACAACCACAACAATGGTACAGCCTACTAAAATGTCTACAAATTCTGATACTACAAACAGCACATACTACAATACCACTGGGACAACCACAGCACAAATACAGTCTACTAAAATGTTTACAACCTCTGATACTACAATCAGCACACTGTACAATAGTACTGGGACAACCACAGCATCAGTACAGACTACTAAAACTTCTACAACCTCTGATTCTACAAACAGTGCATACCACAATAGTACTGGGACAACCACAGCACCAGTACAGTCTACTAAAATGTCTACAACTTCTGATACTACAAACAGCACACACTACAATATCACTGGGACAACAATAGCATCAATACAGCTTACTAAAATGTTTACAACCTCTGATACTACAAACAGCACACAGCACAATAGTACTGGGACAACCACAGCATTGGTACAGACTACTAAAACATCTACAACCTCTGATACTACAAAGAGTGCATACTACAATAGTACTGTGACAACCACAGCACTGGTACAGGCTACTAAAAGGGCTACAACTTCTGATACTACAAACAGCACACACTGTAATACTACTAGGGCAACCACAGCACTGCTACAGTCCATGAAAATGTCTACAACTTCTGATACTACAAGAAGCACACACTACAATACTATTGGAACAACCACAGCAGCAGTACAGTCTACTAAAATGTCTATAACTTCTGATACTAAAAACAGCACACAGTACAATACTACTGGAACCACCATTGTACTCGCACAATTTACCAAAATGTCTACAACTTCTGATAATACAAATAGCGCACACTACAATACTACTGGGACAACCAGAGCACAGGTACAGTCTAATAAAATGTCTACAAGTTCTGATACTACAGACAGCACACACTACAATACTACTGGGACAACCACAGAACTGGTACAGTCTACTAAAATGTCTACAACTACTGATACTACAAACAGCACACACTACAATACTACTGGGATAGCCATAGTACTGCTACAGTCTACTAAAACATCTACAACCTCTGATACTACAAACAGCACACACTACAATACCACTGGGACAACCACAGAACTGGTACAGTCTTTTAAAATGTCTACAACTTCTGATACTAAAAGCAGCACACACTACAAAACAACTGGCACAACCATAGCACTGCTACAGTCTACTAAAATGTCTGCAACCTCTGATACTATAAACAGCACACAGTGCAATACTACTGAGGCAACCACAGCACTGGCACAGTCTACTAAAATGTCTACAACATGTGACAATACAAACAACACACTGTACAATAGTTCTGGAACAACCACAATACCAGTACAGTCTACTAAAATGTCTGCAACTTCTGATACTACAAATAGCCCACAGTACAATATTACTGGGATAACCACAGCACTTGGACAGTCTACTAAAACATCTATAAACTTTGATATTACAAACAGCACAGACTACAATACTAGTGGGACATCCACAGAACTGTTACAGTCTATTAAAATGTCTACAACGTCTGATACTACAAACAGCAAACACTATGATACCACTGGGACAGCCACAACACCAGTACAGTCTACTGAAATGTCTACAACTTCTGATACTACAAACAGCACACACTACAATACAACTAGGACAACCATAGCACTGCTACAGTCTACTAAAATGTCTACAACCTCTGATACTACAAACAACATACAGTACAATACTCCTGAGGCAACCACAGCACTGGTACAGTCTACTAAAATGGCTACAACATCTGACACGACAAACAACACACTGTACAATAGTTCTGGAACAACCACAATACTAGTACAGTCTACTAAAATATCTGCAACTTCTGATACTACAAATAGCACACAGTACAATATTACTGGGATAACCACAGCACTTGGACAGTCTACTAAAACATCTATAAACTTTGATACTAGAAACAGCACAGACTACAATACTAGTGGGACATCCACAGAACTGTTACAGTCTACTAAAATGTCTGCAACTTCTGATACTACAAACAGCACACACTACAATACAACTAGGACAACCATAGCACTGCTACAGTCTACTAAAATGTCTACAACATCTGATACTACAAACAGCATACAGTGCAATACTACTGAGGCAACCAAGGCATTGGTACAGTCTACTAAAATGGCTATAGCATCTGACTCTACAAACAACACACTGTACAATAGTTCTGGAACAACCACAATACCAGTACAGTCTACTAAAATGTCTGCAACTTCTGATACTACAAATAGCCCACAGTACAATATTACTGGGATAACCACAGCACTTGGACAGTCTACTAAAACATCTATAAACTTTGATACTACAAACAGCACAGACTACAATACTAGTGGGACATCCACAGAACTGTTACAGTCTATTAAAATGTCTACAACGTCTGATACTACAAACAGCAAACACTATGATACCACTGGGACAGCCACAACACCAGTACAGTCTACTGAAATGTCTACAACTTCTGATACTACAAACAGCACACACTACAGTACCAGTGGGACAACCACAGCACCAATCCAGTCTACTAAAATGTTTGCAACCTCTGATACTACAAACACCACACAGTGCAATACTACTGGGGCAACCACAGCACTGGCACAGTTCACTAAAATGTTGACAACATCTGACACTATAAACAACACAGTGTACAATAGTTGTGAAACAACGGCAACACTATTACAGTCTACTAAAATGTCTGCAACTTCTGATACTACAAATAGCACACAGTATAATACTACTGGGACAACCACAGTGCAGACACAAGCTACTAAAATGTCAACACCTTCTGATTCTACAAAGAGAATACAGTTCAGCACTTCTGAAACAACCTCAGCACCAGTACAGTCTGCAGAAACTTCTGCAATACAAGATCATACTCCCAGTGCAACCATACTCTCACTGAAGTCCACACTTTTCTCACAGCTTTATTCCATTTCAACAACACAATCAACTAAAGAAAGCTTACAGTCAACACCCACATCTCAGAGTTATACTTTTACTTCAACTATTACTTTAGATCTGTCTAGTCCTAAGTTACTACTTTCCTCTAGCACAGTTTTACCAACTATTCTGGAGTCATCCTATCAAAGCTCTATAGAAGACAAAAGCATGCACACCCAGTCAAATGCAACAAATGAAATAACAGAGAAACTTGATTCAACGGATACATCCAATGACTCTCAACCAACTCTTTCATCAGTATCAAACAGTGACCTTTCATTTCCTGCCAGTACACTACACATTTCTACAGTGCAAATGTCAACCAAAGGTGAGAGGTGTTTGTTATTATAAATATTTTATTAAATTCTTTAGCATTATAGCATTGAAAAAAATGGACTGAGACCATTTTAACTAACAGGAATAAAATAAACTAACTTGCTGATATCTAATTTACAAATAAAACAGACCAAATAAATAGGACATGGGATGTGTGGAAAAGAAGATAATTTGCTGAAATCACCAAGAGAAATATTCAAAATAACTTTCAGTTTCAAATTACTAATGAAGTGAAATAATTTACAATGATTGCTAATCATTTCCAGTGCAATATTCTAAATATTTGCAATTGGGTTTCCTCCCACATTCCAAAGACATGCATCTGAAGCGTTTCTCCCCAGGCCTCCACTGAAAATGGGCTCTATCCCAGTCAGACCTTCCTGGTAAACAAATGTTAACTAAATAAATAGTTAAATGAAAAAAGTGAAGCAAGGCACCAAAAAGCAACTAGAATCCACAATGCAGGTCCCTTAGAAAATGAAAAATACGAGGTGACTTGAAAAAAGTTTAATGCACAATCCACAAACTGTACACACTACATAAACACATAAATGCAATTGTAAGACCAGCGTTTTCTTCTCTCTTCATAAAGACTTCATCAGATGACCTTAATAATATCAGTTTACCATATACATACACCCTCACTTTTATAAATAAACCAATCATATTATTTAATAAATAATTAAAATGTTTAAACCAATCAGTTCCTATACCCACATAAAGCAGCATACAAAATAACTTTTTAAAAACCACCAAATGTCATATATTGCAATAAATTATTTGTGAATAAGTAATGAAATTAAAACATCTGTTTAAAAATATGTTATTACATAAATGCTTTCATATAGTCATTAAATCAAGAATAAAAACTGTTGAACGTATTCATGACAGTGTTATTTCACCATCTAGTGACATTATTGAGAACTGCATCATGTATACAAATTATAGTTTAGCAGATCTCAGCTTAAGTAATGGTACAATAGATATAAAATCATTTAGACCAGGGGGGGCTTGACGCATCCAGGGTAACTTGCCACCAAAGTTCCCTACACTCTATTGTCTCCTCCCATAGTCCACCCCTAATTTCTTTTTGCATTTGCTCCAAAACAAGAAACATGAAATCTGCTTTTAGGCATACCTTTGTGTGGTTATATAAAGTGTTGGTTTACTTTTTGTTCAGAATGTCATATTTATGTTCATAGAGCCTTCTCTTAAGTCTGCGTTCAGTTTTACCAATGTAGAAGGATCTACACTCAACACACAAAGCAAGGTATACTATCCCCATAGCTTCACAATTAAAATATCCAGGGCTATTTACCCACCTATTCCTACCCTCAATAAAAAGTTTGTCTGTGTTAGCTATATTTCCACATTGGGAACAGTGACCACACTTGTAATTCCCTATTCTCCTCCTATTCTTTGCCAAGTTCTTACCATCATGTTCAAGAATATTTTTCAAACTAGATGAATTTTTGTAAACCACTTTCAAGGGGTTATTGGGAAGCCTTTCCAAATCTGAGATGGTTACACACCTTTCCCATTCAGCATTAATAATTCTCTTTGTTGTTCCATTTAACGCATTATATTCTAGTACAATGGCCTCATTGTACTTAACATTTTGATAATTTCCTGTGAGATTATGAGTCTGTTCCTTTTGTCCTAGAATTGGTTTGAATTTGGTAAGCCTACCAGCCATTATTTCTGCCTCAACCCCCCTCACTAAGTCCAATGGGTAGCCTCTTTCCAAAAATAATGTTTTTAACAACTCACATTCCTTATTAAAATCATTTTTTGAAGTAGTCATTTGGCTACCGTGGACATACTGACCCTTAACTATGTTCCTTTTACATTGTGGGGGGTGTGCACTTCTATAATGGTGGAAGGAATTACAAAAAGTGGGCTTTCTAAAAATTTTGGATTCAAATTTACCATCCACTTTATATATGTCAACATCTAAATATTGCAAATGCTCCCTAGAGAGCATGTAGGTAAAATCCAAGAAATTAGTGGTGTTCTTCATATAGCCCATAAATTCATCAAATAACTCTCTAGTCCCCCTCCAAAATATTACTATATCATCTTAAAATCTCTTATAGATGGTCCAGTTTACTGCAAATTCAGAACTTAATATGCATTTTTCCTCCCATTTAGCTAAAACAAGGTTAGTATATGTTGGGGCCCAAGCTGCCGCCATTGCTACACCTTGTATTTGCTGATAGAATTCACCTTTGAAAAAAATAAAGTTGTATTTTAAAACCAATTCCATTAAGCCTGTGCAAACTACCTTCTCATTATGGCTCAACTCAGCAATCTCAAATATAATTTCTTCAAACATATTCATACCTTCCTGGTAAGGAATACTTGAGAATAAATCTATTACATCTATAGTAATGAAAATTAATTCATCATGAAACAATTCTGGAGTTATTTCCCTCAAAAACACTCCCAAGAATCCTTTAAAATGGCCTTCCTTTTAACCCATAACTATTTAAGTTTGTTGTCCACATACTTTGCCAGGGGTAGGGTCTTAGACCCTTCTGCCGAGACTATGAGCCTCAAGGGGGGATTATTTTCATTCTTATGGGTCTTGGGTATCCTGAATATGGATGGCACTCTTGGTTTGTCTACCTTTAAAAATCTTAATGTTTTTTCATCAATTAAGCCTTCCATATACATATCTTCCAATACACTAGCAATCCTTTTATAGGCTATATTAACCACATTATTAGACACACAGGAATAGGTCACTTCATCCATCAAAATTTGATTCATTTTTCCTTCATATATAATATTGTCCATTATTACTACACCACCCCCCTTATCGGGCTTTATAACCTGAATGTCAGGGTTGGTTTTCAGTTCCATGAGTATACTGTTTTCTTTACTAAATAAATTGGGCTTTTATTTAATTTTACCATACTCTTTTCTTAACTCTTTTTCAATAACTTTCTCAAAATTCTTTAACTGGGGGGTGTAGTGGTGGATTGTATGTACGTTTTCACCTCAACCCCTGTTCAGTCTCATTGGAACTTACAGGAAAAATCAAGCCCAAGTTTACTTTTCTAATGAACATTTTTATGTCCATTAGTGTCTTCGCAAGATCCCCTTTCCTGTATGGAATAAATTTCAAACCCCTGGATAGTAACCTAAAATGTTCCTTATCAAGTATTTCATTACTAAAATTGTAAATACAAAAGCCATCTAATAAATGTTTGTTACCATCCACCTGTATTTCACTGTGTGTAGTTTGGGTAAGGGGTATATCATCAAAATCTAGTATCTCCCCCTCCCCCTCCCCCCTCCAATAAAAATTTGGTTGCTGGTATTCAGTCTTTTTCATAAGTCTCTCGGACCTATGTAGTGGTGGATAATCATCTACATTCTCAAAATCACCCATTTCATTGTTCCTATCATCACATACATAATTTTGGTTCTCTCCATTAACTTCATTAATCTACTTATTGTAAAAAAAAAAAAACATAATTTTGTCCATAATTTCCTGGCTTAGGATAGCATGTATTGTTTTTGTACTCCTTACAGTCATATTCAAGCTTTCTTAGCTTTCTTTGCACAATCACCTCACATGTCTTATCAATGTCACTTCTAATGTTAAAATATCTCTCATTTTCTTCCTTAATGGTAAAAACTAGGTCATCCTTAATACACTGGTCCAATATCTCTATTTCCTTGTGTATTTCATCTTTAATCCTAATATTTTCTTTTAAAATAGTTTTTAAAATCTCTATACCACAATTGTTGAAAACATCTAACAATTCTTTATGAAGCAAAGTACCAACATGAATGTTGTTTGGATATTTCCAAACACGTAAACCTTTGGGTACTATTCCCTTTGCAACACATTCTCTCAAATAACTATTTTCAATGTCCAATGTTCGATGTCTCAACATTAATTTTGGCATATTATTTAGTTTTACATTGAAAGAGTCATTAACAATTGGGTGTACACTAGCACAGTCATTAATTTTAAAGGAATAGTTCATTTGCAGCCAGTCTTTGGTCTCTTTTAGATTTCTTTTAAAATTTGTACCTGCTGTTCCTTCTTTCCCAGGCTGTTGGTGTTGCCCAGGTGTGATTGGCGAAATATCGCCATTGGAAACAGTTTGCACAGGATCTGCTCCCCTTAACACCACAGGGGTTTATTCAGAATTAAAAGTTACATCCAATACGTCTTCCTGGCCATTTATTTCATTCTGTACGCCTACTACACCGCCTCCACCATTATTCTCAAGCAGTCTTGGCTGCTTACTATCTCCTCCTTCCAATGGGCATTGCTTAAGGATGTTTGTACACAGCAAAACCATGGATTGGCTCAACGGCGTCAACAAGTCAATCAATTCGGTCAGTTGGCCTATCAGTTTTCGCGTCTGGCCCACCTCGTCCTGCCCTCTTCCATCCTCGAGCAGATTAACTTTCTCCATCTCCTTTCTTCACAAAAAGAACCAGTAAACAAAAAAAGTGAAGCAAGGCATGAAAAAGCAACTACAATCCACAATGCAGGTCCCTCAGAAAACAGAAAATATGAGGTGACTTGAAAAAAGTTTAATGCACAATCCTCAAATTATACACACTACATAAACACATAAATGCAATGTTTGTTTTGTTTCGGAACAAATACAAAAAAAAATTAGGGGTGGACTATGGGAGGAGAATATAGAGTTTAGGGAACTTTGGTGGAAAGTTACCTTGGAAGCGTCAAGCCCCCCTGGTCTAAATGATTTTATATCTATTGTACCATTACTTAAACTGAGATCTGGTAAACTATAATTTGTATACATGATGCAGTTCTCAGTAATGTCACTAGATAGTGCAATAACACTGTCATGAATAAGTTCAACAGTTTTTATTCTTGATTTTAATGAATGTATTTAATGAATATATGAAAGTATTTATGTAATAACATATTTTGAAACAAATGTTTTAACTTCATTATTTATTCACAAATAATTTAATGCAATATATGACATTTGGTGTTTTTTTTAAGTTATTTTGTATGCTGCTTTATTTGGGTATAGAACTGATTAGTTTAAACATTTTAATTATTTATTAAATAATATGATTAGTTTATTTATACAAGTGAGGGTGTGTATATATATATATATATATATATATATATATATATATATATATATATATATATATATGGTAAACTGATACCATTAAGGTCATCTGATGAAGTGAGAGATGAAAACATTGGTCTTATAATTGCATTTATGTGTTTATGTAGTGTGTACAGTTTGTGGATTGTGCATTAAACTTTTTTCAAGTCACCTTGTATTTTTCCATTTTCTGAGGGACCTGCATTGTGGATAAATAAATTGCTGATAATCTGATTCTCTGTTAACTGGAGTAGAGCACTGATAGACTAGTACATATGGACCATTTTCAGACTCAGTCCTGAAGCACTGTCTGGTTAAGTGACTTGCTCAGAGTCACAGAATGTAAATGGAGGCTAAGAGGATCAAACACAGGACTATAGGAAGCAGCTCATTAACATCTCATAACCTTAGAACTCAGCACTAACTGACAAACAATAATGTATGCATATTACAACAATTGTCCCTTTCCCATTTACTCCAAGCTAACAACGAACTGTGCCAGTCAGAAACACATTCTGCCTCTATCTGAATCAGGCTTTATACAGACAAAAGATAATCCCTTTGGTTATATTGTATGCAATACATTCCTTCCTACATGATGTTTTTAACCTCCAAGGATACGTATAATTGTAATTTATTTGTGGTAGGGGTGCATAAATGGATCCATTGAAACACTTTTTTCACCAATACTGTTTGCCTCAAGGCAAAATCAAGGGTAAATATAATTTACATTTACTCATTTAAACACACGCAGATATGGTGGGAGAATATGCAGACTCCTCATATACACTAACTAGAATTTAGCATTGAGTAAGATGCTAAAATTGTGAGATAGTAACCTTACAAGTTGAACAACTGCATCACCAATGGGTTTTGAGTGTTGTTTGATGTTGGTGTATCTGTTTTTCTATGAATGTTCTTCTGATTTGTCGTAAGTCTAAGACTTTACAACTGCATCATATGTATAAAATCAAGTTCCAAAAGTCACACCTTATGCATTTCAGCTCTGAAAATGTATATATTTTGTATCTTTGTCAATATTTTTTGAATAATATTAAAGCTGGAAAGATTTAAGGCTGTTCATCTATGATTTATGTGATTAATTTTAGGCAAGCCCTTTTGAAGGTTTAGTATATTTTAATGTGATAATTTAATACCTTTTGGAGTACAAACTCTTACTTAGTTAAAACCAGTCATAGCTAAGAAAAAAGTAGGCAGTAGTGATATCCACATTGTTACTTGTGACTGTAAAAATATTTAAAATCATATAAAATACAAGACAGCTGAGTGGCAAGACAATTTACACACTGACAATACCAACCCTCATGCTGTACCCACAGAGCCCAAGAAGGGCAAAGCAGGTAAGTCCCAGAGACAATTTATGGGTACCCACTTGGGTTTAATATGAAGGATGCAGGGATGCCAATTTCTTTATCATATAGGTGATGTTTGCCAGAGATGGGGTAGGCATTGGGTAATACATTTGCCTCTCCAGAGTGTTTTATTAATACTTTGATAATAGATTTAGCCCATAGTTGTGCTATTAGTGGAGTTATTTGACTTGCAAAGACACAGAAGATCAAGGTGTTTGCTTTCCTAATGGCATGGAATGCAAGGCATAGGTCATCACACAACAGTTTATAAGAAAGCAAAGAGATAGCATGTCAAGCCATTTCTGTTAGCTCAGAAACTTTAGGTCAAGAATTTTATTGGGTAGAAACTTCTTGGGCCATTCCCTTTGCTTATTATGTTCTGGATGGTACATCCTGAAAGGGTTATTGTACTCAACAACTAATCTAATCAGGGCTGCATAAAGAGGGATAACATCTAAATGCATATCATCAAGGTCAAAAGATGTTATCTGCTGTGCTAAACAGAATAATTTTCTGACTAATGCAGCTACATGGCAGTCAAAGGAGAGGGAAATATCAACCTTGGTTCCAAGACACCCGACTAAGTTACCATTTGGAGTGGGGTATTAACTATGCTGTATGTTAAAGGATTTTTTTTACCAAATGTTACAATTCGATATAGTTTTGCATTTAAATTTTAGTCCTTTTTTTCCATTCATCCATTGTTTATGAGGCTTAGTTCCTGTTCTAATGAATAGGTATCAGAAGGAGACTTGAAAATAACACCCAGTTTATAGTCCTGATTCTTGGAATGGAGATTAGAGATGTAGACGCCGAAAAACAGGGAACCCAGAACTGATTCCATGGGACATATCATTAATAATCTTCCTACAATCTGGGAAAGTGCCTGCCCCTTAGCTATGCATATGTTATCTTTCAGCCAGTTAACTAATCACCTCACAATGCATGGATCTACTTTTAAGGCATTTAGCTTGCTTGTGATACCAGCATGGTACATGGTGAAATGTGTTGTGCATATTCAAATAAACGGTGTGAACAGAATGACTACTGTCTACAGCCTGTGTGACTTTCTCAACCAACTGAATATTGTATTTCAGTTTATACTGTTTGAATTCTAAATGTATCTTGATATTATTAACGAGTTGATTTATATTTCTGTTTTACTTTATGTCTTTATTAACAACTTGTGCTGTCTGCCTTATTTTGTTATGTGTGGAGCTTTTCTCCCTGGGCCTCTACTGAAAATGGACATATATCCAGCTAGACTAGCCCGGTAAACAAATGTAAAATAAATAAATAAAATAAATAAATAAAGTTAACTAAACTTGAGTGGGCAAACTTCAAGGAGTCAAGCTTGATAAAGTTTTTGATATCTTAGTTTATTAGATCAGATATGATGTGTTTAGAATAGTCAGGCTTATGGGTCTATAGTTTACCATGTCAGTAGCAGGGCCACCCTTAAAAAGGGTCATCATCACTGCAGTTCATTACACTTCAAGGACAAATCCTGTAGCTAAGCTCATGTTAAATAATAAAGGATGGGCTCTACAAGGCATGTTTGGTGCCATTTATTAGGCATCAACTAAATGTTCAGGTCCCATGGAAGTAGTATTTTTGATCTGAGACAATACCTTTAATAGGTGTTTCTTTGTGGGGTTCACAAATTTGTGGAATTAAGATATTATTTCAATGGTGAAGTTTGCAGAATTCTTTTTCTGACAGTATATTTACTATGTCTTCTGGGTCAGAGTGGGTGGTACCATTTTGGATGAATTCAGAACACTGCTGGGTGCTATTTCATAGTTTCCTAATATAACTAAAGGAGGACTTAAAATGGCTTGTGAAGCCAAATCCATTCCCTGCCTTATTAGCTCTAATAGTATTTTTTTAGTTCCTTACTTACTTTCTTGATACAGTCTTTACTATGAAGAATTTTAGATTTGTTATATGATTCAAAACTTGCTTTCTGTCGTTATAGAGATTTAAGCTAGTGGACCACAGGCTGTTTTGTTCTTAAACTTACCATTATATTTGGCTCTAGTATGGATGGTCAGATCTAGATGTTTAATTTTGATGAAGTAATAGAACTTCTTTCTACAAACAGCAGCTATGCCAGTGTCAGGAACTCATCATAGAATTTGGGGAGGTCTGTCTATCTGGAACCCTTGAATTCTGCATCATTGACTACAGGGGTTTTAGAGATTTTGAAAGAGAAGGTTATACATTTATGGTCAGACAATAAGGGATGGAGAAACTAGAGGGGTGATACATGTTAACCAATCCCATCTACTCTTACTACTACTTCTCCTTCCTCCACTACCAATCCCCACCTAATTTTTCTCTCACCCATACAACTATGCTACTTTAAAGCATACTGACACTCCTGACATGCACTCTTCTTGCACACTTTACTGCCTACCAGGTCATCATAATACACCCACCCAGCTACTTTCACTGCATCACACTCTCACCACCATACTTCACCCACCCTCTTCCTACACTTATCATACAAAAACAATCACTATCCCATTATGCCCAACACACTATCAGTCACCATCTATTTACAAACAAAAATTCTCCCTAAAATATGGCAAACTAACTAGCATACTTAAAAAACGTATGTATACAGCCCTATCTAAACTAGCCCTCAGTGGAGACATCCATCATAACCCCGGCCCAAACATTTCTAACTCCACACCTAATAACCTACCAAAAAACTGCACCATCTCACAACTAACAGCCAACAGAAAACCATCAGACCTCCTCTTGCTAAGTCTAAATATCAGAAACATAACCAATACAATCCATGACCTACACGCCAGCATAGCTTTTTCCTCCCCAGTCATACTCATTCTAACTGAAACCTGGCTCAAACCTCACATTAAAAGTGAGGAAATATTACCTGCAGGTTATAACATACTTTCTATGGATAGGCTATCTAAGAAAAGTGGCAGTGTTGCTCTAATGTTCAACCACCACGTAAACATCCAACTCTGCAACAAATCAGTCCCACAAATTGGTAATGAAGAAATCCTATATGCTAACCTCAAACTGAATGCAAACAAAGCAATCAACATCATTGGATGCTACTTCCCACCTGGCAAAATACCTCACCCCTTGAAAATCTCCTCAGATGGGCTAGCCATTAGCTTCCACAAGAGAACTTAATTTTAGGTGATTTTAATATAGACTGGCTATCCTGTAACAACAACCAACCATCCCACTACCTAAACCTTCATGGTTTCTCCCAAATTATACAGTCACCTACCTGGATAAATAAAAGCTCTAACAAACAATCAACTCTCAACTGGATGTTAGTCAATAAATCCTCTCAGTCATACCTAGCTGGTTGTCTACCAGGCAACCTCAAGTGACCATATCCCAACTTTCCTTCTAAAACACCACTTAAATAATGATAAACCCATTATCTATCGATAAATATGCAACAAGAAAAACTTTAACCCTCTCACCTTTACCTTATCGCTTAAAACACGTAACTGATCACCACTAGAGTACCTCAAGCTGGATGAAGCAGTACAGTTCTTCACTAGTACCTTCTTAAACATCTTAAATTCACATGCCCCCATAAGAAATGCCAGGGTAAGGCACAATTCTTCCCCTACCTACAAGAAAGCACCAGGTCACTAATGAAATGCAGGGACAAAGCCTGGGAGTACTGGCGCTTCACAAACCTTACCTCCTCTAGACAGTCATTCCTAGAATGGCAAAATAAGGTGAAAAAGCAAATAAAAAAAGACAAAACAAAATACTATCAATCTGCCCTAAACTCTTCCCATCACAACCCCAGGCAGTTCTGGTCCGCCACTAACTCCATTCTCCACCCAGGTAAAGTTGACACCTCCCCACCTAGCTCTCCCCCCTCCTCCTACAATATTGCCACCGCATTCAACAAACACTTCACTGAAACCATACTAGCTTTGGCCAGACAACACAACCCCCTCCCCACACTCCCCTCGCCAGCACCAAATACTCTGCCCACGGTCTTTTCATTTACTCCAATACCTATTTCTTACATCAAAAAACTTCTACTAAAACTTAAACCTACCAAACTAGCTGCCGACAATCTCCCCTTGAATACCTAAAAATAGCAACCAAAGCCCTAGCCTACCCAGTCTCCATCTTAATTAACAGATCATTACCAGAATGCTATGTCCCTACACTATGGAAAATATCCCACACAATTCCCCTACATAAAGGTGGCTCCTCCACTGAACTCTCCAACTACCGTCGTATAGCCATCCTCTCCCCTCACTCCAAGATACTTGAGAGATGCATCCACACCCAAGTCAAGGACTACCTCCTAACAAATAACCTCATGTCCAGCACCCAACATGGCTTCAGACCATTCCACAGCACTACCTCTGCCTTACTCTCTTTCACTAACACTATCCTTCAACATAAAAATGATGGCCTTTACTCCTCTGCCACTTTTCTAGATCTATCTAAGGCTTTTGACATGGTGTCTCACAAACAACTAATCACCAGCCTATCCTTTTCCCAATCAGCTACAGAGTGGTTTAACAGCTACCTAACTGACTGCAACAATCTGCTATCTGGCTTAATAATCTATCTCCTCGACTTCCTGTCACACTCTGGGTTCCCCAGGGATCCATCTTTTCTCTGTTCTCTTTCTTTACCAATAATCTCTTCACAGCCACCAAGCAGGCCTCCCTCATACAGTATGCAGATGTCTCCACCCTCATCCTGCTCTGCCTCTACAACACCAAAACTTCATAAGATCACCCAAGAAGCCTTTTCCTCAGTGGAAACCTGGCTATCTGATACCTAGCTAATACTCAACCCTAACAAGACCAAACTCCTCATCTTTCAACCCACAAAATCAGACCTTCCGACCATCACTTCAATATCCTAGCCAATGACAATACCATTATCTCCCCAACAGAACACACCAAACTACTTGGTGTTGAGATCAACAATCATTTCAGATTTGACATTCACATTTTACTAACCATAAAAAGTGCATAAAAAACTAGGAGCCCTTTATTTATTTCCTCACAAAAACTGACATAATTTCTGTGGCCAATTTCCACCTTATCTCCTCTCTTCTTTATGCCTCTCATATACTTACCAACCTCAGGCAAACAGACCTAAACAAACTTCAGGCTTGTTATAATAAAATTGGTAAATTCACCACTGGAGCATCCTATCGAAGTCACCACTTTATCTTACTTAGAGAACTTGAATGGCTCGAACTGTCTCAACTTCTACACCTAAATCAACTCACTCTGGCCCACAAGATTGTAAACCATCATCTCAAAGTACCATCCCTTCAGAATCTTCTCCAGCCCTATCATACCCCCTGACTTCTACACTCCATCAAGAAAAAAAAAACTTCTTGCAACCAAACCCAAGAACTCTGCTGGAGGAGCTCTTTTCTCCTGCAAAATTGCCAGGTTATAGAACACCCTCCCCCCTCCATAACCACACTTATATCAGGCACTCTCTACAAAACTGCTCTAAAAACCCTCCTCAAAGGACACTAGTTATGTCAATGCATGCATCTAAACTGAACACTTCCCACCTATGTTTTCCACTCCTTATATTTCTTCCCTCCTCTAGCCACCACTGCTTTCCACTGACGGAACATTGCTATCTGTTCTCCCCAGCCACTCACTTTACCTCCTCCCTCCCCATTACTATTCGATCTCTCTTCATCAACTACCTCACTCATAAAAAACACCACATCCTACATTCTCCCTGTCACCTCCCTAACCCTACCTTCATCCATACTAACCATTTAACTCCTTCCAGCTCTTCCCAGCATCTGGATTAACATTCTGCTTTATATACTGTTTGCGATCATATGCTAATCTGTTTCAGCTCAATGGATTTATTACTAATCTGGTTTACTGTATCTAGCTCCCAGCTGGAGTATTACCAACAACTACTATATGTCATTTCTATTCGTATACTAAATGCTGTACATTGTATCATTGTCAATAGTTCTGTTGTAACTTGTAAATGTTAGATGTGTGCGATTGCTTTACTATCACTACTATTTATATTTCATTGCTCGTCATGTACTCTGTTTATTCTTCTATATTTCTTTCTGTGGAGCTTTTCTCCCAGGGCCTCCACTGAAAAAGGACCTGTGTCCAGTCAGAACTTCCCGGTAAACAAATGTAAATAAATAGATAAATGCTGTAGTTATATTACTTAGGACCAGGTCAAGAGTGTTATGTCATCTCGTTTGTTTCATATTTGTTCCAAAGAATTTTTATTTACTAAGACGAAAAATCTCTGGCCATACCTGACATTGAAGGTATAGGTAGCCCAGTTTACTTAGGGGTAGTTAAAAGCTCTCAATATAAAAGGTATTTTTTGTAATTTATTTCCTAAAGTACACTTGGGAGTCATACATGATCATCAGGGGACATGGAGGGGGATAGTTTGTCTTGTTCAGGGAAAGTTAAAGTTCACAAATTCTAGCTTGTGAGTTTCTAGGAATCTGTCTAAAGCTGCTGTCAACTTCAGTATTGACAGTGATTTATGTACAGTACCAAAGCATTCTGGGTAATGAAAAACAACATATTTCTTTAGAGGAACTGCTACTTAACTTCTCTAATAGTCACATATGTAAAATTTTCAGTGTAGGGTATCCTGCTTGTAAGACACAACTCACAACTTGTGCTAGTATGATTTAATATTCCCTTGTCCCTGCACTTACCATGAAAAAAGAAACAGAGAGGCATTTCTGGTGGTGTTGTATCAGGAGTTTTCAGCTTCAAGAAATTTTTCAAGGGGCCATTCTTATCAACAAAATGAATTGCAATCATAGAGTGTAAAGCTGCTTTACTATCCAGATATTGTAAAATGTTGCATAAGCATCCATCTTCATGAATCTCTCATTTGGATAGGATTATACCTTACACAACTGATTAACTTTACACAGTACTGAACAGTACAGCCATGGGCAAGAGTAAGTAAGGGGGGGGGGGTGCCTTGTATTAACACTGTTTCTGAAATGGGTGTGTTACAGGGTGGGGGAAAATTAAATAGTGTACATGTTTGAGAATAGTGGAAAGGATGACTTATTTATACAAGTAAATGTGAGAACATTAAGGCAGAGCATGTTCCTTTAACATACTTGTGTTTATCAATCTCTCCCACCACAGCAGTATTATATTCCATTAAAAGTGAATTGGGTGTCATGACCTTAAAGAATGCATGCTACATGGTGAAGTGTTTTTTCAGTTGTTAAAGAGAGAATGAAAAAGAACTCCAGGAGCAACTCAAACATGGCACAGCATCCAGTATACAAAATTTACTAGACCTTGTAAACCATAACGTAGGAAACATAGTTTCTTAATAAATCCCCAAGTGGGAGTTTATAACATTAACAAAGTGGTGCTGTCTTAACTGCCATGATGTAATCAACATTTGTAGTAAGACTAACAGTAAATTGAAAACTTTTGTGGAGCAAAGGGTGTGTTTGCACAGCATAAAACTAATGGTCAATTATGGTCAGTGCACTAACCGAATAAACAAAGCAAACTGAATAAATAAATCTAACAAACGCAAAACTAATGAGAAAATATTTACTTTGTCCAGTAATAACTTGTGAACTCAACCTGTTGCTTTGTCACTACTGATTACCTGGCTCAGTAATATAAGTTGATCAAATGTACCAAGGGTCCACCCCAGGATGACCACACACCAGTCATTTGTGGACTTAAATAAAGTACCTACTGTTGATCTTAAGTCTAGAAAGGGGAAACTTGCTTGTATGTTGAATCAGACATAAAATGATTGCTTAGTAGGACTAGTGACCAACTTCAGAAATACTCCATGTTTGAGGAAGCAGGTCTAGGGAGAAAGAACACAGCTCACAGGAATCCAGCAATCTGCAATTACAACCCCATCCATATCTTTTTACAGATATCTCTGGCTTACAAATATGTCTCCAACTTTAGCAATTATGATTCTGGTCTTTCTCCTCCACAAGTCTGAAAGCTTTCTGTAGTAGGATTCATATGAAAATATATAAAAAGGATTCAGAACACAAGATGGCTGCTGCTAAAGTTCAAGCCAGATATTATTAACCTTGGGTGTAGACAAAATTCATGAAAAGATAGGGCTTTATAAGCATGATGCATGCTATGTGAAGGTAACCAGAATCCAACAAATATGAGCCAGCTTTATTCAATGGAGGGAAAAGATTTGAAGCTATTGAGGGAAGCAACAGTAGCTGAGGTATCATGGATTTCAGAGTTCATAATGTACGCAAGTGTTACTTCTTTACTCTCTGAAGTTGTCAGGGACTATCAGGTAGGGCTTTTGGTATGAAGTATATGGGTTCAAGCCCAGGAGTTGGAAAGGCGTAGTGGGGAGACTGGTGGCAGCAAAGGATTCCTAGGTTAGTAGGAATAGCTAGCATGCTGTAGTTAATTACCTCTGAAGGTTTTATTTAAGCAGAATAAATTAGTTGTGCAGGCACCGAAAAGAAGAAATGTCTCAAGTTGCAGTTCACATGGATAACATTATGTTCACATTGTTGTTAAAGCCATTGCACTTTTGATCCTATCACAATATCTAACAATTTTTTATTTGCAAGTCAGGCTGCTTTCAGACTGATATTCTTGCGCTTAATTGCCTTTTCCTTAATAGTTTGATGCATAGTGAGTAGGTTTTAAGGTGTATCACTGGCCTAAGTCCTTTGGCAACTATTTTGATACCAGATGATTAAGGTATATAATATGCAGGTTAGCTTCCAGGACCAAACTTAGGTAATGGATAAAGCAAATAGCAGGGATTATTCATGAAAGCAGCCCCATAAATAAGAAGGTAATCAAACTCTAATTCTTCATCTCTAACAATATGACCAGAATCTCTTTGGAAAACCTAGTTTACTCACTTGCCTGATGTACTGATCAGCAACCTTTTACAATTTATTCAAAAACTTATAGGGGATGCTAAGATGACTAAGCAATGTAACAATTTACAGGAGAGAGGAACATCATTACAGGGATACAGATCCAGCCCAAAAGAGGTGTGCCCTAATCTTTTCCATGTGTGAACAAAAATAGAGAGGTGTTCCCAAAGTGTTTTCAAATTTGCTCTAGCATCAAAAAGACATCTGTGTTTTATAGTCTGATATTTAATAAGTGTATTTGATTGAATAGGGCAGTGTCGGCGTCTCTGATTTGAGTTTTGGAGGTTTTATTGATTGGAAAAAATTCCTGCTTGACAGTGTGGACTTTTAACCATGAAAACTAGATAAAATGGGAGAACAAGTTAGAAATGCAAGGACCTTCTAGTTAAGGGTTTTGAGCAAGTATCATACAATGATTTGCAAACATTAGTTTACCCTGAACATTTTGCAAGTATCAGCCCTTTAGAGATTTGTCCTGCAAGATGACCTGTGATAGGGGACAGTGGATGGCACTGTCTTACCTTTATATATGGTGAAGGAGGGCAATATGAAAGATTTTTTTTAAAGAGACAATTATAGGGAATCCTAATAACTGTGACAACCTCACAAAAAAGACCAAATGGAAACACAGATGTGATCAGTTGATGGAAATAAATGCCTTCTCAAAGTCAAACTAGCAGGAAGTGGATTCAGATGACTACGAGCTACTTGTAGCATAGTGGTTTATTGCTATGTATTGCTTGGTGTTAGTTCTACTATTAATAAAGTATTGCTGGTGAGTGCCCATTCATGAGGGAAAGCAAGGGGTTACAGCCTAAAGCTCTATGTCTTAATGTACAACATTGTTTCTCAATAAGCTACAAGTGATGATAGTTTACCATCCTTTTATGGTATTACTAGGCTATCCCTGGCTCAGTAATCACAGTCAGTAATGACTGCTTATTGAAAAGGGGCATATCACCAGAGTGGGAAGCAACTGTACAAGTAGCAGTGTTACAGGTTTGGCTTTTGACTTGACACAAACTCAACTGGTCTCAGGGATGTCATGGATAGCAGACTCCAAATGGCCTCTCTGACAACTTCTTCTGCCAGAGATGCTTGGATAGAGATGTTAAGATGTCACTGCCTTTGCTAAGCAAGCAAGCAAGTTAAGGGGTTAAAAACCTCTACATGCAACCATTCAAGACTTTGGGGGTTGATCAGAGGAGGCATTGTTCATCAGGAGGGGGTCTACAATGATACAGCTATCCAGAGGCAGATTTAGGATGAAATGATTGGAACATTTATTTTCAAGCAGGAAGCCAATCATTTGCAGCTCTAAGTTCATGATTGTTGAGCTGTCCTTTCCAAAGTAGGTGTTAAACCTGTTTTTAACTGTTTGTATAAGTGTAGCCTTAAACTTCATGTATGTGCCAAAAGCCTTGCCATCCTTAAAGCAGGTTTTCTGGCATAATCCATGAGCTTTAGTGAGGCCCTTTTTGAACCCTAGTTGTAATAGCACTCTGTTTTTTATATCAAGTCTTTAAATGCTGAGCAAAGAGAAACCACCACCCACCTGAACTATTTCAAATAAGCAATAAAAATAACTTATTTAAGTTTGATGGTCAGGGACCCTTTTCATTGCCTGGACCAAAAGGTAGATAAAACAATATACAATACTAAAATTTACAAAAAGGACAAAAACAAATACCTACAGTAATATGCATTTGTTTTATCGTATTTGCATTCATTGATGAGGATAGACCACTGATTGCCATGGACCTTTATTGGACTCAGCCTAGGAGTGCTGTATGGTTAAGTGACTTGCTCAGAGTCATACAGTTCGGCAATGAATATTGAGGGAATCAAACTCTGGAACATAGAAAACAGTGCATTAACAACTCTGTAATCCTTTGCACTTTCTGCCAGACAAAGACAAACTAGATTGAAGCATTTTGAAATGAGTATGCAGTGTTCATATATGCACACTAAAAATAACTACAGTAGACAGTCTAATATATGCACATACAATATAAGCAGGGGAAAAAGGAACAGGCAGTGACTGCAACAGCAACTTAAAACTTGAAGCATAATCCATGGTTTGTTAAGAGTGTAGGGTCAGCCTTTTTCCAGAAAACAGTTATTCTGAGCTATTTCTGATAAAGTGAGAGCAATAATTTGGCTCAAATCATCTAGCAAAACTGTCCAGGCTCCTGAAGTGGATTTACGAAACAGTATTTTTCACCTGGTCACTTTAAAGGAAGGCCTATAAAGGAGTATAGCAGATCTTTCTGGTTTATTAGTGAACACGATTCAAAGGTCAAGAGTTTAGTGTATTCTTAGCAGGCAGGCAGTAGGGTTCATATAAGAGCTTGTAAAGATATTAAAAAGGAGTAATACTCTCTAACCAATACAGACCCAGCTTAGCTTTCTGCATTGTGATACATTGATCTGCCTATTGCACTGGAATAAACATCAAAGAATTCTATTTTAAGCAATGAATGAAAGGTCATATTATAATCTAGGGAGAAAAAAAAAACATTTAAAGCAATAGTTCTGGCATCCTGTGTAAGATTAGAAAATTTGTGGTAAAGTTTACATTGTTGGAGGCTTGGAGCATTTTTGTAACTGTTGATCAGTGAGTGTCTCATCAATTACTATGTCAAGGCACCATTGCTCAGTCAAACTGTCCGTTAGGATGACTAATAATTAGACGAGAAGTAGCGGCTTAATTATATGGAGTGTTGATTTGTGAATCAGTGGCTCAAGGGGAAGGTTGAAACGTACATGAGAAAGTTATGTGCTTTATCGTTTACTCTATAACAAGAGGTTAAATCATTGTTAGATAATGTAAATGAAAAAAATGTGCACAGGGAGCTTTAATTGCTGCTAGAAAAGTAATTGGGAATCATATACCAGTGCGTTATAAAATGGATGCAGTGTAATATTATGAGAAGTATTTTACATTATACAAGAAATTCTGTTCAGATGATTGATGGGATTGCAGTGTCTTATCAACACAATTAGTGATACTACTTACATATGACTGATTAAATTGGTTCTTGAAACTAATACTGCCATGTCAGTTTTGGAAAATGGAAGTAAAATGCTGCCTTTATTTAAAATTAAAATAAAAAAAAAAATCACTGCCTTTATTTACATATTTCAGTGATAATGAAATAAAATACCTAGATTTCAGCTTTGTAAATAACCTACATCCATATGATTAATGTAATAAACTCTTATGGCCTCTGAGAATTCAACCTAATCTTCCTGTTTTGGGGCACTTTATCTGTATAGAAATAACTCATCTAGGCCTGTTTAAAAAAGATATCAATAAAGCCAACTGATCTGATTTTTTTTGTTTTATGGAGTCTTTATGTCTTCATTGCCAAGCATTCATTACCACATCCTCTCTACTCATTTAAACTAGTAAAGTGCCCATCCTCTGTGAAGTTATCAAGCATTTCTACTTTTTTGCCAGGGATTCATCAGCACATCTTGTCCACTCATTTCTGCTCATAGAGTGACTATCCTCTATGCAGTCATCAAGGATGTCTTCTTTTCCTAGCTTATGTTACACCAACTACCTTGGACAAGCAAACCTCCACAGTATTGGTTCCTCAGTCCATGCATTCACAATGTCCCCTGGCTATGGTACACATGCTGCTTTCCTGGGTGGTCATCTTTGACCTGTTCTGCCAGACATCAAGTTTGCAGTTGATAAGGCTGATATCCCTCCTCATAACCTAGAAATGACCACTCACTCTCATTCTCCCTGACGGGAACCTCATGTGCTGGGCTATCAAACCTGAGGATTCAGCTCATAATCAGGGCTTTATCTCTGTGAACCATGATACATGTGCACTGCCTGCTTGAATGTTAGTAATAAAATAAGAACAGATATATTAATGCTTTGTTTAATTTTCTTAGACAAACATGTGATGTAAAACAATAGGCTTAAACGTGTATTTAACAATGATAAAAAGACTTGTTTCTTCTTCAGTAATTTCTCTCAATTCCAGTTTTTGAGTCAGTCTTTTGTAGTTTTCTTCATTAGATTTTTTTACATTAATTAGGTTTTTTTAATTTAATTTATTGTAATAACTCTGACAAGCTATCAAATTCTATTTAATAGATTTTGTTTGTGCATATTGACCAGTCAAGAGGACATTATCTAATATTTATGGCAGTTAAGTATGTACTTTTGCTTTAAGTTACCATAATGCTGTTAGATCTGTATCACAGAAAAAAATCACCTGTGCTGTAAAAACCTATTGCAACCAAATATACATTATAAAACAAGTACACAGTGATGTCCGCAGACCAATTCAACTTCAACCCCAGGATTCAGCAAGCTCTGCATTTTGTGCAGGAATAGTGCAAGAGCTGCTGCACCCAATATGGCCACCAAGCGATCCAGGAACGAGCTCCCGGCACATGCAAGAGCGCTCCTACACTATTCCTGCACGAACACCACTGCTATATGCTAATTACCCCATTTGCAGGGGAAAAACCATACAAATGAGGTGAATTAGTGATCCAGGAAGCAGGCAGGTGTCTGTGCAGGAATAGTGTAACTTGCAGAAATGTATTTGGTTACTAACCTAATACATTTCTGCAAATTACAAAAAGGAGGCATGACAGCTTCAAAGAAAGCATGTATTAAATGGAGTAGGCATGCCAATGGCTAAATATATGGCCATTGGCATGATAAATAGTTGCAAAATTACAAAAAAATTACTTTTTTTTTGTCACATTTCGGCCATTTAAGCATAGGGCAGCGGTCCGCAAATGGGATCGGGCCAAAAATAAGAAAAAAAGTGTAAAATAAGCTTTTAAATCCAAATCAGCATTTTGCCATGATAGTCAATGGCATGCATAAAACAGCAGTACCAGGGAGTAGTGGTTTCTAAGGGGGAAGGCTGAGTGTGAGTGTGGTAACTATGAATTAGCATTCTGTTTTATGCAAATGAAGGGACTGATACTGAATCACAGATTTCCTCACAGTGTTAGTTTGCACCCATCTAGGTACAGCAATACAACAGTGCAAGTGTAAGAGCTGAATGACTTCATAAGGGTGTGTGTCATGCTTGCTGTAAGCTCATTGGAGCTCTGTGGCTCATGTTTGCCCTTAGCTAAGCACAGCTAAGGAAGGGGTGTGTCAGATGTTCCTGAGCACTGTGTACATAGCCTAAACTGGTGTGCATGCCATGCACCGGGTTTTAAACAAAAAAAAATAGGAAATAGCAGCTCTGTTTACTTAAGTTTACTCTGTTTACTAAGCTCTGGGCTTAAATGGGAAGCTAATGGGAAGGGAAAACAGCAGTAGGAAGGCAATCAAGGAGAACTAGCATAGCTGGCAGTTGGAATGTATCAGAATCAGTCAAATACACATGCAGCAGGCCAGCACACTACTATAAACTATGCAAACACCTTTCAGACTGGTTTTTGGGGAAACAGCAGTAGGAAGGCAATCAAGGAGAACTAGCATAGCCGGCAGGTGAAATGTATCAGAATCAGCCAATTACACATGGAACAGCCTAGCACACTACTATAAACTATGCAAACACCTTCCAGTCTGTTTTTTTCCCACAAACTCTATAACACTGGTGTACACAGATGGGGAAAGGGTACCTGACAAAACTAACAAAATATTAGGGGCTGCTGTCACTCTCATACATCAATATGTGCAAGAGGCTGAGGGTGGTGAGGATGAGAATGCTGATGACCAACCCACAGTGAGGAGAAGGAGAAGAGTGTACAGACACAGAGTAACCTACCAGGGGCTACATGAGCTGGAGATAGTGGAGCGCTATAGGGTGGACAGGGACATTCTACAGCAAATTGTTAAGCTTTGCCTGCCACACCTCACACACAGAACCAATAGAGGGGAACCCATCCCAGTGGATACCAAGGTATGTATAGGCTTAAGAATACTAGCCACAGGTACCTTCCAAAGGCCAACTGGGGATATCATGGGGATCTCACAGGCATCAGCATCCAGAGTACTCCACCAGTTCCTGAATGCCATGTCAGCACATGCCAGTGAGCATATATATTTCCTCAACACCCGTGAGGCATTGACCAGCAATATGCGTATCTTCCACCAAATAGCAGAATACACTGAGGTAGATGGTGCTATAGACTGCTTGCACATACACATCAAAGCACCACCTGGAGAGCGGAGTAGGGTCTACATAAACCACAAGGGCTTCCCCTCCATCAACTGCAAGGTCGTGTGTGATGCCCTGGGCATTATCTTGAATGTGTGTGCTGGCAGCCCTGGAAGCTATCATGACTCCCACATCTGGCATATGACACAGCTGTACCAGTCATTTGCCAGTGGGGACATCCCATATGGCCACCTAGTGGGGGATGCTGGTTATGCACTGGAGCCATGGGTAATGACACCCATGAGAAATGCACACACACCTGAACAAGAACTCCATAATGAGGCACACGCACAAACCAGAATCATAATAGAGTGTGTGTTTGGGATGCTAAAGTCACAGTTCTGCTGCCTGGACATATCCGGTGGAGCCTTGCAGTACTCTCCAGCTACATGTACACAAATGTTCATAGTATGTGCCATACTACACAATATGATCCTGTGAAAACAGCTGCAGCAGGAACAGCATGGGGCAAAGCCACACAGCCCCCCACCGTTGCCAAGGCCATCACAGGCACAGAGTGACTCAGAGGAGGAACTACCTGAGCCTGCCCACATAGGCAGAAGGAGGCGTGTCCAGTATGCCCAGGCCTTGGCAAAGAGACAACGCTTAGCAGATACACTGACACAGTAGGGACCCAGGGAATGACACCTCTCTATGACTCGCACATACAGTAAAAAGGATGCCAAACATGACACTACCTGTGCTTTACCATGTATAGGGAGTGTACTATGTGCATCTGACATAGTCAGCCCTCCAGCACCATCCTCATTACTGGCACAGACACAAGGTAAGTCAATCTTCCTATAATTGTTGAATGGAGTAGTATGTTCTCATACTTGTATCTATGGTATGGATGTGAGCATGCAAGGGAATCGGGTGGCTGAATGGGATGGCAGCAGATAGTGGACATCTATATGGGCAGCATGAAATCCATAACAAATACTGCTGTTAACATACTAGGCAGTACTAGACAAGGTGACAAATCCCACTGCAGTACATGTCGTGGCCCAAATGTGTGTCTAGAGGATACACACATGCTTGTTAGTGGGGCTCATATACCCACTACCAGCCTCCGCCAGCAGGACAGGTGTAGATGACCATAAAGAAAGGCTGGTCTAAGGCCTCCAGTTGATGGCAATGGTTAACAGCCCCCCCTCCAGACCTACACAGACAGACTACAACAGGTCTGTTAGTTGTATGTCAGTTCTGAAAGGTAAGAAGTCTGAAACTGAAATGTAGGTCAATAAAACCTAAGATCTGTACACTACTGATATGCCTCCAGTCTACATGATAGGTCAGAATACAAAATGAAATGGAAGCCAACAGAGTACCTGAAATACCAGTACAATCATAGCAAATGTTTAAAGTCGTCAGGTGTGCCCCCTCCCCCACAATCCCATGTAGAAATGCAGTAACATGTAAGTGTGAGGTGTAATAACAGTGGAGCACAGATTACCTGTGCTGGCCCAATCTATAGGATAGATTGTTGCATGTGTACAATATGCAGGGGTCCATGTGTTAGGCTGTTTTGTGTTCAATATTGTGTGGAAGTGGTCAGCTTGTAGGCATGAAGGGCTGTGTTTTGGTGGCCTGTGGGCAGTACTGTGGATGACAGGGGCATGTTCTGACAACTGCAGTGCCAACCACAATGCTTCTCAGCAATACCCATGTTAGCAGTCATCCATACTCACTGTCCAGATGTCAATATCGGTCACTGTCTGAAAGATGGACATGTCATGAATGTGGACCCATACATGCACACAGTACACAGGTGGTAGTACCATAGACAGAGTGCATAACGTTTAACTGTCAACTGCACACAACTTTGGAATTGTACATACAGGTTAGCAGCACATTAGTTGTCTGTGTAGTATGGAATACTGATGTAGTCTGGCCAATTGCTGCCAGACCACAAAAGGCACAGTTATGACGTAATGAGAAACTGCCTATGTCCCTGCACAAGACAGCATAAGGGGAATGTCCCAGGTATATCTGTGTGTCAGCTGCAAGTAGCTTCCATATCACACATGCACTCAGCTCACCCCACCATCAGCCACAGGTTTATCACAGGTCATCTCCTTGCTGTTGGGAATGAGTACAGTATGACCTCACTTCTGTATGGGAATACCCACAGAATACAGCATGCTGAAAAGGTGTCTTATGTAGGTGTGTCCCTAGCTGTAAGCAGTTCCCTGCATGCATCTGGACCAATGGATCAATATGTACAGGAACTATTGCTATTATCACCTCAAACACTTACCCTGTCACCCCACTGGCTTGCAGCCTGGGAATGTAGGAGTGACAGAATGCACTGGCCTGCTACAGATGGCCTGCATTACTACCAAATGGCCTACAGTCTTCTGTCAAAAGCCTGTGCCTCACCCGTACTGCCAATGTATGGTATCTCATGGGGTCCCAAATAAACTAACACAGTCAAAAGAACACAAATGCAAGGCCATATTGACAAATCCCAGTAGCATGCCCCCCATGTCCTACTGCATGAACTCGGGGCCAATCCATAAATACTGCTGGGATGAAGGGACAACTATAGGGATACTTCCCAGATATCACTTGCATAATGTTAGGATGAGGATAGAATAACAGATTGGGGGTTGTAGATGCATGGACATCATGGAGTGTGTGAAGTCTGAAACTCTGATGTGTGCGCACACTACCCCTGGCTGCAAACCCAGTAATAGGTGGCTACAAACCTGCTCATAAACCACAATGTGAAAGGGTACTGACCAGATATATGAGCCCTGCCTCTGGGTAACCTGGGTAAATCTGTACAGCTGAGAGGTATGGCCACAGCAGGATATGGCTTTTCTGTTAAGTCAATATATGTACAACAACAGGATCCTCAGCCACCATACTATCAAGGTGCTGGACCATTTACACAGACCCATCAGCAAGTGTCTGTAGCTACCCCTCCACAATGGCAGGAGTGTGCAAGAATGTGTAGGCTGCGGACCACAATACTGGACTCTAGCTTCATTCAGCTTGTATTTCCCAGTAAATAACTGTGGGCAAATAATTATATCTGTCAGTAGTCGATGACATAATACATCATTGTGTAAAACAGTGCATATATCTGAATATCACTGTTAACACCAACCATGTAACACAAGCAGCACAGACAGCAATAGCTACAGTATCCCCCTATCTGTCTCTGATTGTGACTCCATATTGTCAACCTATCTACAGATAACCTGCAGAAACAGGTTTCTGTCTGTAGGTTGAGAACACCAAACCCTGGACTGGAGTACAACCCTACTTGAAATGGATTAACACACTCAATACAGAAGGTCATACTGGGCATGCTCTTACACTTAGAGAAATGAAGCCCATGTCTGACAACACAGTGGACTATACATATCTGTTATTTGCAGATGTCTGTGCACACACAAACTAAATTGTACACCATTAATGCTTCACACACACATTGAATAGGAATACTCACACATATCCAAGGCCAACACACTATAATATGTCAAACATGCAGACACACAGATGTGGGGAAGAGACAGACAGTGATAGATAAAAGTCCATTATAAGGTCTGTCCCACTCACTACACATCCAATTGGCCGATATCACATGATGTGCAGATGTCAATCACTGTAGACATTCCTTTTTATAGCCCTCAGCCCTATAGTGTCTGTGGTGCTTGTGATAACTGTGTAACACAAAAGTAAAAACCAGTATTCATCTAGCATTTGTAAACTCAGTTCTGTCAAATGTAAAGTTGTGTGTGACTGAGTGTGTGTGTGTGTGTGTGTGTGTGTGTGTGTGTGTGTGTGTGTGTGTGTGTGTGTGTGTGTGTGTGTGTGTGTGTGTGTGTGTATTTCCAGAGAAATGATTGATGGCCCATTCACACACACTGCACTTCCCATTGCCCATGTTACCACTCCTACTGATGTCAGTCACCTTGAAATAACCCTTTGGCCAAATCTCAGCCCTATAAGCTCTGTGGTGCTTGTGATAACTGTGTAATACCATAGTGTAGAACATTAGTTAGGTAGGAATTCTAATCCTAGTCCTGGTAACTGTGAAAATGTGTGTGTTTGTGTGTAAGTCTTGGTTGACACCTGCTTTTGTGGTCATTCACACTTACTGCCCTTCTCTCACCCCTCCTTGGAGCACTGCAGCTGATGTCAGTCACCTTCAAAGATGCCTTTGGACAGCCCTCCAACATATAACTGCAGTGGTGCTTACGATGCCTGCTTAATGCCATAGTGCAGCAAACTAGTTCGGTAGGAATTCTAATTCTGGTCCTAGCAACTGTGGAAATGTGTGTGTTTATGTGTGTGAGTCTTTGTTGATACCTGCTTTTGTGGTCATTCATACTTACTGCCCTTCTCTCACCCCTCCTTTAGCACTGCAGCTGATGTCAATCACCTTCAAATATGCCTTTGGACAGCACTCCAACATATAACTGCTGTGGTGCTTCCGATAACTGCATAATACCATAGTGTAGCAAACTAGTTAGGTAGGAGTTTTAATCCTGGTCCTGGCAACTGTGAAAATGTGTGTGTTTGTGTGTGAGTCTTTGTTGACACCTACTTTTGTGGTAATTCACACTTACTGCCCTTCCCTCACCCCTCCTTTAGCACTGCAGCTGATGTCAGTCACCTTCAAAGATGCCTTTGGACAGCTCTCCAACATGTAACTGCTGTACCACTTGCGATAACTGCATAATACCATAGCATAGAAAGCTGGTTAGGTAGGAGTTCTAATTCTGGTCCTGACAGCTGTGCAAATGTGTGTGTTTGTGTATGAGTTTTTGTTGACACCTGCTTTTGTGGTCATTCACACTTACTCCCCTTCCCTCACCACTCCTTTGAGCACTGCAGCTGATGTCACTCACCTTCAAAGATACCTTTGGACAGTTCTCCAGTATGCAACCACCATGGAGCTTGTGATAACTGTGTAACACTGTAATACCAATACCTAGCTAGATAGGGGTTTGAAACTCAGTCCTGGCAAGTGTGTGTGTGTGTGTGTGTGTGTGTGTGTGTGTGTGTGTGTGTGTGTGTGTGTGTGTGTGTGTGTGTGTGTGTGATCAGTATCCTGGTTGGGTGTTGGTATGATTGTGTAAATAACAGGCTCCATTGCAGCGTGGGTTTTGCTACATTTTCCAATGTGGCATTACAAGGCCAACAGTTGCAAACACTGTAGAGGTTGTTGTACACAATACACAGCAATACATTTATATATAGGCAACCATTATAACACACAGAGACCTCTCTCTACCTACAGATCATACACAAACATGCTTGGCTTTTTCTCTCTTCCTGTCTTTCTTTCCCTCTGTCTCTCTCTCTCACATCCTCTCTAGTAGATGTGGAAAAATGCATGTTTTGCATAGGCAGCAGCTTGACTTTGGTAGGTAATGCTCATGATCAGCTGATGGCCTGTGCATGAATCGGAGTCCTCCACTTACTAATTGCATGTGGAACACCTGTGGTATCATTCCTATAGCCAATTACATGGAAACACACCCCTGTAAGTAAGCAGTTCAAGAGGGTGTTGTCCCTTCTCCCTCACAGGACTTCATGTGGTGTGTGTGACAAACAGCATCACAGAGGGTAGTTGGAAATACCTGTTACAACAAACACTGTGGAGACAGGCCAAAACACTGGAAGGGGATGCTCCAGGTATGGGTACAGAATGCAAGTATTGGTGTTCTACATTTGAAGTAATGTTGGTTTAACAGGTTTTGTGTGGATATGGCTGTTCTGCATGATTTAAAGTCTGGCATGACAGTGTTATGTGGTTGAGAAAACTCTCACCTGTAGGGCTATCTGCAGACTGGTCAGAGTTTGGAGCCTGAGATTTGGTGTGTTACTCACACATTTTCTGTCTTCATAAAGACAGTAGCATACTCTGATTATTGTACTCAGGAAATGCTAACATCCATGTATGTTACTGACTTCATATTCCTCAGAAGAGATATATCACAACAAACCCTGTTACACCAGCAATGTTCTCAGTTTATAACTGCAATATGTCAATATTGGCCCTGTGTTTGTGCCTCTGTCCCGCAAGTCTGTCACCCTTTGTTCATATGTCATGCAGTAAGAGGTGGATATGTACAGTATACCATTATTTAATGACATAATTCCTGATATCAAGCCAGTGATATATCAGACTGCCAGACATGTAATGTAAAGGAGGCCTAATAGTTGTGGACAAAACCTGGATATTCGGTGGTAGTCTGTACAGTAGTGAGGTCTGTGTACTTATGGTGATTGTTGACAGAGTGTCTGTATTATGTAGCAGTGTATTGTGATCATGTTATTTGGCCTGTGTACAGACCAGGGTAGATGTCAGTGTTCTTGGTCCTGTTCTAGTTGACAGTGCATGTTGCTCCAGTGTCTGATACCCTATCAGTCTATATGTTTGTAGGGCCAGACTGAGACATGTCTCATACCACAGTCAGGCGTCAGACTACACTGTGAATTGGGCCAGTATATGTAGGGTTAGTGTGTGAGTGGCAAATATGATGATGACTTTTGTGCACACAGGCCATCGACTGTACTATCACTTAGGCTTACCATTATGTGACTGCGACCGTGTTGAGATTGGTTGTGGGTATGCACTTTCACACTGGTGTCTTTTACCCCATGCTGTTACATGCCTGCTGTGCCTGCTATATTTGAAATTACATGTGTATTCCCCCACAGGTACATTGGGTTAGTGTTGTAGCAGCCTGCCTGTAGTGTAGACAGTGCTTGATGACATGCCTAACAGTGCAGTGCATTTAACCTAGTGTGATGTTATGTCCAGATATTTGTCAGATGTACTGTTGCCTGGCCACCATACATGTTGTGTATTTCTGACAAAGCAGTGGGCTGGTGTGAAGATGTATGTCACTAACTAGTTTGAAGTATGTGGCTTGGAATCTCTGCTCCTCCAGTTAATATGTGTTAGGACAGACAGGAGGGTGTGAATGCATCAACTGTGTGAGTTTATCTAGTCCAGTATTTGTGATATACCCCCGTTTTCATGGCTCTAAACATCCCCTTTGTCAGGCTTGTTCTACATTTCTTGCACTAAGGTATTCTGTGTATACATCATGAATGACCAGATTGTTTTAGACTGTCCATGTTTATTGCTCATATTGCTTCTGTATTCCATAAGATCATTACTGTGATTTGTGTGGTGCTTCACTATGATGATTTTATGATGTCTGTCAGTAACTGATGGCATACATGTTAGTCTCAGAAGAGTTTTCCTTCACAACATGTATGTTGACACAACCCCTATCACTGTAGCAACATTCTACATTTATAACTGCAATACATGCATTATGTTCCCTTGCACTAACAGGTTGAGAGTTATGGTGCTGAGGTATGACTCCACTACGTCATGAGTATATGTTATATATACATACATACATATATATATATATATATATATATATATATATATATATATATATATATATATATATATATATATATATATATATATATATATATATATATATATATATATATATATATATATATATATATATATATGTATATAGAGAGAAATATAGAAATATATATATATATATATATATATATACATATATTTCATATGTATAAACATATATATATATATATATATATATATATATATATATATATATATATATATTTCCTTTTATGTGTAAACATGAGTGTTGTGTATGCCTTTTCAGATGTATCCCACGATATTAGTCTGATATGCGTATATTTACATATAAGAACATGACTGATTCAACACCTGTTTCACTTACAAGTACTAAACAATTGTAGTAGTCAGAGCAGTTTTTCACTACTATTCAGTATGTGTACTGAATGATATATTTGAAAAATAACAGACCTCTTTACAGCTCAGATGGCTTAGTTGTTAACTGCTATGAGTGTAGTGTACAGGGTCCTAGGTTCAAAACCTGCAAAGGCTGTTTATTTTTTTGCTAGGCAGAACAAGGACTGTTCGATACAGAGTGGTTAAATCAGTTTTGAGCAGCTTTAAGTGGGTTTGCATGGGTTTGCGCGAGGGTAAGCACTGCTAACATACGGTTAACCATATAGGCCCTTACACCATGTAGGCTTCGCTTACCAGTGCGCAAATTTGCTTAGCATTTACATTTAAGTAATGTTTACACCTGCTAAGCATAGCTCAGCCCTGGAAACCATTGATCACATTCACGTCTGATAAAATAGCAGGGTAATGACATCTTTAATTAATGTATTTAATTCCATGTACATCACATGCTTCTATATGCTGTCATTAGAGTAGCAATAGGTATGAGTATACTGTATGGAACACCTGAGTATACATGGGTAGTGCCACAATCTTTTCTCTTTGTATGTGTTTAATACTTGGGTAGTATCCCAGGTTATATGCAGTCACACATGCATGTATTGTATCATTACATTACCACTTTTAACAGTGCTTTTCCAAGTAAGAGTAGATTGCAGATTGTAGTACTGGAACCATAGCCCCCTGCATGCAAATCTGGACTCTTTGTATAGACTATCATGTTCTTGGTGCTTGACCTGTATGTTTTTATGTATCTTCTATTGGATATTGATCTGATATGGTGATATTAACTGTAGACTACTATGTTTTAGGACATGTCATTGAGGACTGCTGTCATGTAGTAATGGCATACCTATCAGTTTCAGATGTCTATCTGTCAGAATATTCATCCTAATGCATGACCTGTTGGCTAGCTACTTTCTGTCTGTCCTCTGTACAGATGTGCAGATGTCTGGTATTCATCTTGGCTGCTTACAGGCAATCTCTGATTGACTGACACTTACATGTTTGCCCAGCTGTCTTATGAATGCCACAGCTAGGAAACCACAGTTTGCATGCATCACATGCCATGGATACCTCAAACAGACTACCACAGTCAAACAAACATGTTTGGGTATAGGTCCCTAACCCAGACACTGGCCATGTTATGCAGTATATGTTGCATACATGTCAATTGGAGCACCTCACTGGCCCTCTGCAAGAGAAAACCAGAGGAGTGGCTGCTGACATTAACTGTCACCCTGGGGATCACTCATGTGGCATCAGTTGATAGATGGCCTTTGGGTGGCACGGTAACAGTGTACTCACATGCCCTACTCTTGTTGCCTCTCCATGGACATTAGGCTGGTACACACCTAGGAACACCTACACCTATGGACCTCAGTACTGAGAAATGTGTGTGTGCATTATTGAGTATAACAGTGTCTGTGTGTTTGTAAACTTGTAGTTTAAAATCCTCTGAGGGCCTTCTCACCCACTACACCCCCCACTGCTATACTTAGAAATGGCTGCTGCTGTAATTCACATTAAATGTACCTTGTTACATCTTAATCCTATGGGCTACCTGGAGCTTGCAGTACCAGCATAACACTGTTCTACAAATGGGTAGATAGGCATGTGTTACCCTCTGAGTCCTGACAAATGTGGGCATGTGTGTGTGTGTGGGTGTGTATATGTGTGTGCAATTGTGTCTGACTGTGCATATTTGTATGAGACAGCATTCTGAGGCCACATTCTCCAAACACGATAAACCTTGCCATACATTATAAGGGATGGTGATGTTGCTGACATTAGGAGAGCCATGACAAACCCTCACCCTACTATCCCTGTGCCATGTGCAATAAATGCATATCCATGTAGTAGCACTGATTAGATAGACAAGGGTTTGTATTGTAGTCCTGGTCAATATGTGATTGTGGTTATGTCAGAGCATTATCATGGGTTTCAGTGAGTACAATATCCAATGTGGGGTGTGGGTGCTGGGTATACTATCTTTACACCATGGTACCCCCATTACATGTCCCAAGGTCCACTGAATGAGGACCACTGTCACCATCAACCATACAGGTAACCAATTACACTATCTAGCCCAATGATACATGTGCTGTGTGCAAAAACTCCCTAACATTATGGATTTACTGGCAAGCTAGTTAGCAATGCTAAACCCAGGTCTGTCAAATGTGTCTATGACTGTATGTGTTTGTCAATGTGTATATGACAGTATGTCATGCTATGTATTGTTCATTAACACCCAGTACATCCCCCATTACCATACAGTACAAGGCCTGGTGATGTTCTTCACTTAATAGGAAACTCGGGACACACCTCATCTTAAAAGCTCTGTGGTGTGTGCAATTAAGGCCAAACACATTAGTAGCAATAAGTACCTAGGTAGGGGTTCTACTCTCAGTGTTGCAAAGTAAGTGTGTGTGTGTATGTGAAGGGATCTACTTCAGTTTGCAGAAATTATATGTTGCAGGAGATCATTTGTCTGAGAATGACCTGGCAAAATGTAACCTTTCAAGGGAGTCATCTTGCGGAAATTCATTCCATCAAAACTAGCAGTGGATGTGTAAATGCCCTCTTCCCCACTGTACAGGTGTACAGCCGATACTGGAGTTGGTATATATAGTTGGGTGTGGTTGATGTGGGCACAGCCACCCACATTGGTGTTATTGTGTGTATCCCCCCCGCTTAGTCTGCTGTTATACTGTACAGTTTATGTTAACAGGTTAAATATTTCTTAATCACAATATGTGTGGTTCTATGCCACCCGACACCCTCCAACATGGGGGCCTGCGCCACCCACATCAGCACATCTATGTTTACCAACTCCAAGATTGCACTCCACTGGGGAAGAGGACATATGCCCTGCCAGTATCATCATCAATGACATTGAATTGGCAGACTGATTATTTACTGATGTGATGTTTTGGCTCTTTGGTCTTGGTGGAATTACATATGCCAAGATGAGTTCACTGCAAAATTAAGTACATCCATGTATACAATATTCTCTGTGTATTGCATCAACACCAAAGCCTCTGTGTGTGTGTGTGTGCTGTTCACAAACATTTGGTGTGTGCCACCCAGTATACTTACCATTGTCCACTGCAGAAGAGCTGCTGACATCAGCCACCATGCACTCACCTGTATACACCCCTCAGACCTATCAGCCATATGGCACATGCAGTAACTGTTATACAGACCTGTTACTTGTGTTCAGCTGTACCCAGGATATGACACAGTCAATGTGTCACCACAGTGCCATACCCCTTGTAGGAAAGGACAGCAGACCAACATCCTGCTGACACATAGACACCTTCAACACAAACAGAATACATTATGGAGACCACAATCAGTCAGTGTCAATAACAGCTATAATGCATCATGGCTGGACAGCTACACACCCTGACATGTAAACATTAAACATTCTAGCTGAAAACATGTTAAATAGCATTACATTGATAAACCTTAGTACATTCACCCTGTGCATCAGAACCATATTAGCATGTCCCTGCATCAATGGTATGGATGACAGGGATGTGGCATGGATATCATCATATGCACAGGGTGTGTGGTGGGTTTGCCAGAGGCCTAGGCTGAGCCATTTGGTTGACATCATGTGTGTGTGTGTTAGGGGGTTCTTTAGCAACTGGGCTGTGCAGATGTGGTTTGTGTAGGTATGGAGGTGCCCTAACTGTGTTGATGATGTATCTGTATATGTATGCACACAGTTCAGCCATGTGGCTGCCCTATGCGGGAGTTTGTTGGACAGCTGCAGACTATACATGGCAGGGTGTACAGTTCACCGTCTCTGGCCACAGACATGGGAACTGTGCCTGCCAGGGATTCCATGGGCACTACCAGGTAGAAGCCCAGATATGATACTCTCCCCGATGATGAAAATTGTCCGCTGGATCTGTGTCCCTGTTCGGACTGGCCAGGACCATGTGCATGTGGCTTGCTGCATTGTGGTGTGGTCAGCACCCCCCCCCTGCAGTGCTGGTGCTGGCATTGTCACTACAGGAGCAGCTGTGAGTTGTTGCACTTCCACATAGACCTCCACCTGTTGGTGTTGCTGACCGACATCCACGTGGATGATGCGCTGCTCCCACTACATGCTCCAACACAGACACCACACAGGCGAGGATTCCCACCATCTCACCCAACTGTCTATCCAGGATCTCTGCAAAACAATGGTGGGCACCTGCATGATCACGGATGTTGTCAAGTACAGCAGAATGAATAGCCCTCTGGAGCCTCAGACTCTGTCTGGTAAACTGTTCCATATGTGCCTGTGGCTCCATGATGACCCAAAACATGCATCTGGTGACACCTGCTCTGACACTTCTGCCCAGTACATGAAGGCCACCAGCCCTCCTATGAACACCCTTGTATATCTGCCTGTGTGGTACCTCGCCGGTCATCCGGCTATGGCTACTGTGTACAGATGAACTTGCCATAGTCCCCACACTGTCCTGTCCTTATGCCACCACCCGCCAACTGTCCCTCATCTATGGCCACTGGTGATGGGGTATTTATGGGCATTGTGACTGTGTGCAGGGATGGGGTGGATAAAAGTGGGATGTCACTCGATGGCACAGCTTCAGCTCCTGACAATCCTGCCTGTGTCTCACCATACCTATCATCTTTGTCAGAGTCTGTATGGACACTAACATCAGTTTGCCGGCAGGATGGACCCTGGCCCACCTTGCCACCTGTGAGAGGAAAACAGAAAATGTGATTTAAGACCTGTACATTATTGCTTACCCCTATACACACACACACACACACACACACACACACACACACACACACACACACACACACACACACACACACACACACACACACACACACACACACACACACACACACACACACACACACACACACACACACACCTACAGGTGAGGTGGCACAAAGATATTACACAGACCTCTCATTACCCAACAACATGGGTGACATATTGCACTCAACAGCATGCACTACAGCTATACTCAGTCCTTGTTACCAACATTATACATCTCTGTGATGCATGAGTTGTGTTAGTAGGTGATGCCCCTTCCCCGTGAACACACTGCACCCATGTGCACAGTATTGCTGTGCACCTGTACATCACCCTGGCATGTACTGTGCACCATACCTCACGAGTTATGTTTGCTCTGTTGCTCAAAGCCCCTATGTGTTTGTCTGACACACACCTGGGATGATATGAGGACTGATGTCAATAGTTAATGCCTGACCTCTGATTTACAGATCTCACCAGCAGTGCATGTATGAGCAATAAAATCCAATTACACTGACAACCTTCAAAGCTTAATGTGGATATGAGGAGTGTACACACCCTTGTTGACATGCCAGCCTCTTCCATGATATGCAATGGGGCCACAATACTGCATATGTTACCATATGTGACATATGACCTGTGAAATCAAATGCAGTAGCAAACAAATGTGTCAGTCGTGCAGATGCTGAATGAGATGCATGCAATATGTGGGCTGCATAAGTGTGCACATCCTGAAAACAATGGTTTGTTGCAGCACCTGTTTAGTGAACTACAGCAGTCACCATTCCAGGAAGGGGTATACTAGCATAGCCCATCCTCAGTTGCCATTATTTGGTCACTCCACCCTACAAATGTCCCCAAACTCTGCCAGGCTGCAAGGTCAGCTCATGTGCACAACCCGTGGAGGTCACACAGTTCCTTCACTATTGCTGTAGAGTCAGGGTTATGTCTGGCACAATTCATGACCTTGACTGTGTTCAGATACAGCCATTCCTAGAGAGCTTTGGATGTATGCTTCAGTTCACTCTTGTGTTTCAGGATGACACCCCTCCCCATGCTCAGCCTTATTGCAGATGCTTGACAACTAAGGGCCACACAAGTGTTATTTTGCAGTGTTCCAAATTCAGAATGCCATGTCTACCAGCCTAGTTCTTGCTAATGAACAGCAAACCTAAACATGTACACTGGCACCAGCAAGGTAAAAATGGGGATGGTGGGCCTGAGCTGGAGTGAGGTGTTGCTTGTGCACCACATGTATCTTTATTAATACTGTCTGTAGGTTTCAGGCTTGATCTCAGTACACCATTATAAATTGCAACACATGCCTTTGGGATACTTGATGTTATGCATATGCTACCTGTAGAGAGGCCTGGATAATGTTTCCTGTGGAACAACTCTTCCATCTGATTACCCTAACCCATAGGCCACATGTATGCAGATTCCAGGCAATTGTTGACACAGGTTCTGCATAGGCAGTACTTGCTAGCCATTACTGCAAGTCCATCGGTGTTGCTGCATGTTTCCGTGCAGCCTCCATGACCAGTTTTCAACGTGTTGTCATCTGTCTTGGATGGGCATCTGTTTATTTTCTACATTGATGTCCCATACTTCATACACACATACATGACTGTCTTCCCTGTTTTCCATGGTATATGCAATGGTGAGATAAGGCTACTTCTCCCACTTCTGAGTGTTACCTTTCGGATATGGGATCCATTTCATGGTTTGTAAGATATGTGCAAGTCACGTCTGCCTCTGTTGCAGGTGAGTGGGCAAATGTCATGGATATGCTTCTTGGACAGCAGACCATCACTTGGTGTAAGATTGAGGCCCTGTACTTGGTGGAAGGTGTGTACTCAAGAAGAGTGAATGCTGTCATTACTTCACAACCTGCTTCCACACTATGTTATTTGGAGAGTGTGCACACATATGCTTCCAGTGTTTGTTAAGCTATGCATTCCCCAAATTTGTTGTCCTAACATAGGATTCCTTATTACACATTCATTGCTCATGTTAGGATCACATTACAGGTTGTAAAAGGTGTGGAATGTGGTATTCTGATTTGCGGTCGTTTACATCAGGAACAGTTGCCATTGTAATAGTGGTGTATACAGTGCTGTAGCCACTGTATAAGGGTAATGTTTCAGACATGTCCCTACTGTAGGCCATTTGTCCCACCATTATGTTCATCTCTGTCCACACATCTTGCACTGACAGGTTCTTAGGTATACTGCAGGACTCTTTATGCCACCATGGTGACCACTGTGATGCAGTGCAGTTAACAGCAACAAAGAGTGAACATGTACAGCATTCTTATGGGTAGGTGTGTTAATTGTGTGCATGGTAAATACCATAGCCATAACATGGCCGGTGTATTGGCAAACCTAAACAAAACAACTCCATACTCACCAGCTGCAGGCTAATGCCCCAAATGTATACCAGAGGGACCTACATAGTTGTGTGACAGACATAATGTCAGTAGCCACACCTGTGGCATTAGTACAGGGTGGGAGCAGCATTTCAGTACATCAAGAGTACAAACCCACAATACTAGAGATTATGCACATCTGTTCATTACTACACTGCAGCAACAGACTATCTTATCTGACATATGCATGTAGATACTTTACAGATGAAGATGGATAAGCAACAGTGGTCTACTAATGTGCCCTGGGGCCTTACCTGGGCGCTCCTCATTCATTGTGTGGGTGGCACCCTCCTCCACAATGCTATCTGCAAGTTGTTGGCTTTGCTGGCACATGGGTGCCCCAAGGCAGGCAAGGATCTCCTCTGCATGTGTCAGTGGGGGCTGGATGACATGACCCACACCTGTGGCTATCTGATCTCTCCTAATAGCAGCAGCACTCTGATGGGTGTGGCAGATCAGGTCGGTGGTCTGATGCCGCACCTGCTCATAACTGTGGTTATGCAGGCTGACCTCATTCACCCTGTGGATGAGCTCATTCCACAGGGCGGTCCTCTCCTGCAGATCATGAGCCCTGCACTCAAACAGTATGGCATGATGGAGTACCACAAAATTTATAATTATATTGTTTTCTTCCGCTGCGAAAGCAGGCAGGCATTCCTGTGACATAGTACCTGGAAGACATAAACAGGAAAAAAAGGTCAGAGGATCTCATACTGCAAGGATATATAAGTTGTTAATTGACAACTCCCCCCCCCACCATATCTGCAACAATAATCTAAACACACAAATCATTGGGTATGTTTACACCAAACCTACTGTTGAGACATATGTCCTATTGTTCAACAAATATTGAATTGTGTTTCTATTAATGTTCCATGTTGAAATGCTATCATTGGTGACTTGTTTTTATCAATGTAACCTGCCTGCTGTTATAATGGCCACTATGGTTTCATATCTGCTTGTGCCCTGTTTGCTATAGAACTGTTCCACATCTGGTGTTTTGGTTATTGGGAATATCTATGCATGCTGTTATAACTAATCCTGGATTGTGTTGACTATTACTAACCCACATATGTTCTAAAACTGCAGCACCATAGCACATTTTGGAAGGCTTGTCCCAGCGGACCCATCTCTCCCATCTCATCTGGCCATGGCACCGGGCCACAGCATGTCTGGGAACCACTCCAACTGCCTCATCTGCTCGTCCTGCACCACCTTTGGTTGGAACCGCCTCAGGGGATGGGGCTGGTCCCATCCCTGGGAGTAGGCACAGACAAGATCCTGTCACCCAAAATCAGGTTTGGGGATTGATGCATAGCAAGCTGTGAAGGGTGTGTGGACATCTGCTACGCCAGCTCAAGGGCCACATGGCAAAGAGGGTCAGCCTGCCCCTCCTGCTCAGACCCCAGCAAAGCCACCATCAAGGCTATGAAGGTGCAGTGGTGACTGCCCATGGATGGGGACCTCAGTCCCACTGTTTCCATTTAGGGGCTCATGGGCTTCTGATTTCCAAACACCCCTCCCCATCCAAGGTGTTTATCCCCACACATGTGTCATATACTGCCCCTGTATGCTGTCTTGTCTGTCTTGCAACCCAACCTACTTCCCCAAATATACCTACTGTCCTTCCCCAACAGCCCACTCTCACCTTTAAAAAAGGGCAACCTGTTCCCAAAAAAAAACATTTTGCCCCATACATAACTGTCCATTTCACACATGTGTCTACTGGACACATGTAATCTGGTCTAATTGCCTACACAGCACATTATTGTTGTCCTCACCCCTCTGTCAGGGGTTTGAGTGACCAGATATACCTCCAAATTCAGTATATATGCACAGCTGTTGCTGTAGAAAAAATGGACAGCTATGGACCTTTCCTACACCCATCCTGCACATCCCTAGCTACTTTTCCTATTGTCTTTCCCTCTTTGTGCCCCACTTTTTCAACACTTTCCTATCACCCCTTTTTTCTTTGCTTTTAAAGAAATTAGCAAAGGGGTAAGTGGGAGTAAGCACTTTTAAGCAGTAGTAAGCTGAATTAAGCCTGTTTGTGTGGTGCTAAGCAATATCTGTAACTGTCTTTTAGCATATTTAACAGAAAGTTAGCATTGCTTACTGTTGTGCAAACTCACGTAAACCCGCTTACAACTGCCTTAATCACTCTGTATCCAACAGCACTTGTTCTGCCCAGCAGCAAAATAAATATTCCCTTGCCAATCTCGAACCCAGGATGCTGCACACCATAGCCACAGCAATTTACCACTAAGCCATCTGAGCTGCAGCTATGTGTGCTGTTTTTTTTTTTCAAACATATCACTCAGCACAGTCATTCAACAGTAGAGAAAATGTATTTACATATATATATATATATATATATATATATATATATATATATATGTGTGTGTGTGTGTGTGTGTGTGTGTGTGTGTGTGTGTGTGTGTGTGTGTGTGTGTGTGTGTGTGTGTGTGTGTGTGTGTGTGTGTGTGTGTGTGTGTAGACATACATATATATATATGGAGTGCATTCAGACGTCGGATCCACACTCTGAACCTCTCACTGCAGAACATCTGACCAAAGGCACTGTAAATAAGGGAGGAGGGGCCCAAAATGGGGATCTCTTGTAATTATTGACATTATCTCTTCCTCCACAGCTAAACTGTTTTACCTTGCAACAAAGTAGACTAGCACATGTGGAGAAAGCCTAACATTAGGGGGAATATATAGGGACAAATCATATATATGCCTATTACAGACCTATGAATTTGGTGCATGATACATTTCACATTACCATGAGTGTTCTGAAGGTGGCAGGGTGGGGTCTGAAACTCATGTGTCTGTCATGACTTCATTACCTCCCCCTTCAGCTATTTGCCAGATTAATATAGATATTTAGAGGAACAGAACAAACACTATGATGGCTTAAATCTTGACATTCTGTGCAGATCTGCACAGTTGACAGGTATGGCCCACTGCCCACAGAGCCAGATGCTATATCCATAGCAGTTGTTCAGCAAGACATCATTACAACAAGTCTTGATGGCACATATCAATCTTTCAGAATCATCTGTCCCATTATTACAGACCAAGTACTACATTCAATTGCATGCTGACATGTTTCACATACCTGTTTTATTAGTATGCTCTTGGCTGTTTTCCACTTGAGGATGTCTTCCTTGTTTAGTTTTTTTTTGTAGTATCATGTTTGTTTTAGTAGTATTTCTCTTTTTCCTGTTCCCTCTTTCTCTCTCTCTTTCTCTCCACTACAGGGATCAAGCTGGTTTGAATAGGTTGCAGCATGGCTTTTGTAGGTGATGCTCATGATTGGGTGATGGTCTCTGCACCAATTGGTGTTCCCCACTTGCTAATTGCATGCAGGCAGCTGTGTAGTTCTTCCAATAGTCAATGTCATAGCAATCCACTGCTATAAATGACTACATCATGTGAGCATTGTCCCTTTACATTTCCTGTATGGAAGACACCCTTCCTCTGTATGGGTAGCGGTGTTACAGACAGCAGGTAGAAATACCTCTTACAACAGGACTTATGGACACAGGCCAAGTACATGTTTGCATATGGTTCCAGACCTAGGGACAGTGTGTGAGTATTGTTATATGGATTGAATACTGCTTGTTTTACAGGGTTTGTGTGTACATGCTAGTTTTGCATGGAATGTGGTCTGTCTGCATAGCTCTCAACTGTGGGCTTATCCACATGATGGCTAGAAGATTGGTTGTTATGTTCTGTCTGTTCCCCATACAGGTCTTGTCCCTGACATATCAGTGGCATTCTCCCCATTGATTGCTATCAGTACATGGCAACATCCATTTGTGTTTCTGACTTCATATTCCTGAGTAAGGGTATGTTGTAACTAATCCTGTAACACCAGCAACTTTCACAGTGTTTAACAGCAATATTTCAAATTTGGCCCTGTGTTTCAGCCTCTGTCCTCCACCTATATACCAGGCTTTGTCCAGATGGCATGCAGTAAGTGGCTGATAGGTAATGGTGTATTTAGTGCTGACATTCCTGCTATCATTCCAGTGATGTTGTAGACTCCCACACAAATTGTAGGGTAGGGTCCATATATATGATGCTTACAGCTGGACAAAACATGTATGACCCTGTACAGTCTGGAGGTCAGTGTATGGAGAATACTGTTATATACCCTTGTAAGACATTTTATGGGGGAGGGGTATGAAATGTTTTTAACCTAGGCTGTTACAACATGTGATGGATATCAGTAATAAGAAACATTAAGGCATATGGCTGTACATTTTCATACGTTTCATCATAGGAACAGTGGTGGGCTAGAGCATACTGTCTTACACACAGTTTTGTCAGTGTGATAGTGATGTTTTAGATTAAGCATTGTTATGTAATAGATACATTTACATTATGACAAGTGATACTTTTCACCCTAGGGGTTGAGTACAGAGTGTAATTGGAGGATGTTGAGCTATATCTGTAATTAAGTGTTGATTGGTTCTCATCTTCAAGGCAAGTGTGTTTTCTACTGTTGTACTACTTGAAGGCTTTAGCTTAGACAGCAATGTATGTTATGTTTTGCAGATTACTGTAGCATATGTTTTCTTTGAGAGTCACATTAATCAGTTATGTATTTCAAACACCTAAATGCTGTAAGAAATGGCATATACAACTGAAATACTACACAAATAAACATTTCTATGTATGCAAACTGTGTGTGGTGTCATGTCATTTGCATTGTGTGTAGGTATAAGTCTCATGCAATAATTCTCATTTGTAGGAAAGAATCAGACACTGGCCATTTGAAAAGATAGCACCTGTAGGAATAATTGCTGTTTGATATGCTGTGCACCCTCTATATATATATACTCTTTATATATATATATATATATATATATATATATATATATATATATATATATATATATACATACACACACACATATATTTTATATATATATATATATATATATATATATATACATACATATATATATTATATATATATTTATATATGTATGTATGTATATATATATATATATATATATATATATATATATATTTATATATGTGTATATATATATGTGTGTGTGTGTGTGTGTGTGTGTGTGTGTGTGTACATGTATCATTAGAATGTTTACTGCTTCCACATTGTACATTCCCTATGGTAGACTGACTGTTCTGCATAATATGTTATAGAAATCATCCCAATATCTTTCAGCTGAGATGGCTTACTGGTAACTTGTTGTGGTTATTTTGTGCAGGGTCCTGATTCAAGACTTGCAAGTGTTGGTTATTTTGATTCAAGCCAGAGCAGTTCAGCTGTGGAGGAAGGGATAGAGGCAATAATTACAAGAGATCCCTATTTTGGGCCCCTTCACCCCCATTTACAGTGCCTTTGGTCAGATGTTTTGCAGTGAGAGGTTCAGAGTGTGGATCCGATGTCTGAATGCATTCCACACACACACACACACACACACACACACACACACACATATATATATATATATATATATATATATATATATATATATATATATATATATATATATACATGCATACATTTTCCCTACTGTTGAATGACTGGGCTGCATGATATGTTTGAAAAAACAACTGACATATCTACAGCTCAGATGGCTTAGTGGTAAATTGCTGTGACTATGTTGTGCATGGTCCTGGATTTGAGACTGGCTGATTATTTTGTTGCTGGGCAGAACAAGGGCTGTTGGATACAGAGTGACTAAGGCACTTTTAAGCAGTTGTAAGTGGGTTTGCGTGGGTTTGTGCAATGGTAAGCAATGCTAACTTCTGGTTAAATATCCTTACAGACAGTTAACCGGAAAAGTGCTTAATCTGTGTAGGCATTGCTTAGCACCACACAAACAGGCTTAAACCCGCTTACTACTGCTTAAAAGTGCTTACTCCTGCTTACTCCCACGCTAATTTCTTTAAAAAAAAGAAAAAAAAAGAAAAAAAGATGATAGGAAAGTGGTAAAAAAGAGGGCACAAAGAGGGAAAGACAATAGGGAAAGTAGCTAGGGGTGCACATGACAGGTGTAGAGAAGGTCCATAGCTGTCTGTTTCTTCTACAGCAACAGCTGTGCATATATACTGAATTTGGAGGTATATTTGGACACTCAAACCCCTGAGAGGAGGTGAGAACAACAATAATGTGTTGTGAAGCCAATTAGACCAGATTACATGTATCCAGTGGACACATGTGTGAACTGGACAGTTATGTATGGGGTGACATTTTTTTTTTGTGAACAGATTGCCCTTTTTTTTTTTTTTTTTTTTTTTAAAGGTGAGAGTGGGATGCTGGGGAAGGATAGCATATTTGGGGAGGTAGGTTGGGTCGGAAGACAGACAAGACAGCATACAGAAGCAGTATGTGACACATGTGGGAGTGAACACCTTGGATGGGGAGGAGTGTTTGGAAATCAGAAGCCCATTAGCCCCCAAATGGTAACAGTGGGACTGAGGTCCCCACCCATGGGCAGTCACCACTGCACCTTCAAAGCCCCAAAGGTGGCTGTGCTGGGGGCTGAGCAGGAGGGGCAGGCTGACCCTCCAATTGCACCATGCAGCCCTCAAGTTTGCATAGCAGATCTCCCAATTCTCTGTGGACCTCTCTACACACCAGACCCTGGACCTAATTTCAGGTGACAGGTTCCTGTCTGTGAACACTCCCAGGGGTGATGAGCCCCATCCCCTGAGGCAGTTCCACCCAAAGGAGGTGCAGGACCAGCGGATGAAGAGGTGCCGGGGTGGGTCCCAGACGTGCTGGGGCCCAGTGTCATGGCCAGATGAGGTGGGAGAGGTGGGTCTGCTGGGACCGGCCTTCCCAAATGTGCTATGGTGTTGCAGTTTTAGAACATATGTGGGTTAGTAATAGTCAACAAGACAAACTATATTTATTTAGTAATAGTCAACACAATCCAGGATTAGGTATAACAGCATGCATAGATATTCCCATTAACTCAAACACCAGATTTGGAACAGTTGCATAGCAAACAGAACACATGCATATATGGAACCACAGTGGCCATTACAATGGCATGCAGGTTACATTGATAGCAAAAGGCCACTGATTATAGTATTTCAACATGGAACATTAATAGAAACACATTTAAATATTTATTGAACAATAGGACATATGACCCAACAGTAGGTTTGGTGTAAACATACCCATTGATTTGTGTGTTTAGATTATTGTTGCAGATATGGTGGGGGGTGTCAATTAACAAATTATATATCCTTGCAGTACTCACAACTTTAATGATCATTACTCTACAGGTATTATTACAATACCCTATGGCATTTATTTGAGCAGTGGTATGTTTGTACACAGTGTATACTTCAACTGTCTTATAGCTAAATTCTACTTCTCTTACCTGGTAGACCTGTGGAAGGAATGTTTGTTAACACTACCTGACTTTTTATACACATATTCCCAGATTACTAGTTGTAATTATGCACATACCTCTCAATCTCTTAATGCACAACATCTGGACAAAGCTTGACAACATGGGGGTACAAATAGGGACATGTTTTGAATATTGCTCTAATAAACGTTTAGACAGTTGCTAGAGTAACAGGATTTGTTTTAATATACATTTTCTGAAGGATTTGAATTCTGACACTCAAATGTATGTCATTATTTGGTGACTACAACCCTGAGATCATCCCACTGATTTCCCAGGAAAAAAGAGGAATGTGCCAAAAATATGAGTCAAATATCTGGACATTCTGGGAAAATATGTACAGTTGATAGGTATGATTTATGCGTACAGGTTACTACCACTCCCAGGATTCAAACCATGGCTGTGTGTGCTAAAAATACAATGTATGTTTCATCAGAGTGAGCTATTTAGACACCACTGTCTATTCCTTCAGTATTTTCTTTGTAAGTCTCTCTTGGTTGTACATTCTGACCTTGTAATTACAACAGTCTTATACAGACTTTCCTAGACATATTTTTATGTAGCACAGTGTGAGAAAAGTGGTTGACACAACAGTCCTATTCTGATATCAGATGTTGGTGAATGCTTTATGTCAGGCCATACAATACCAGAGTAAACACTACCAGTCCAGGATTTAAAACTTTATTGCCAGGCAGTTACAGTTTTCATATCTGAAAGACCTGTGGGGGGAATGTTTGTTAACACCACCTGACTGTTTCTACACATATTCCAAGATTCCTAGTTAATAATATGCACATACCTCTCAATCTTTTAATGCACACACTCTAGACAAAGCTTGACAACATGGGGGTACAAATAGGGACATATTTTGAATATTGCTCTTATAAACTTGGAGAGTTGCTAGAGTAACAGGATTTGTTTTAATATACATTTTCTGAAGGATTTGAGGTCTGAAACTCAAATGCGTGTCATTATTTAGTGACTACAATTCTTGGATCATCCCAGTGATTTGCCAGGGAGACAGAGGAACAGGCCTAATATATGAGCCAATTATCTGGACAATGTGCAAAAATCTGTACAGTTGAGAGGTATGATTATACATACAGCTTACTACTACCACTCCCAGGATTTGAACTACGGCTGTGTGTACTAAAAATACAACAATTTGCGTTTCATCAGAGTGAGCTATTTAGAAACTACTGTCTGTTCCTTCAGTGTTTTATGTCTAAGTCTCTCTTGTTTGTACAATCATACCTTGTACTTACAACAGTCTTATACAGACATTCCTATACATATTTTTTATGTTGCACAGTGTGGGTAACAGTGGATAATACAACATTACTATTCAGAGACTGCAACACTAAATGCCATGCAATACCAAAGTAAGCACAACCTATCCAGGATTTAGAACTTTATTGCCAGGCTGTTACGGTTATATTGAAATATGACCTATATGGGACTATTACTGTCATATTGTCTGGTTTATCCAGTACAATACATACACAGTTTTTATACTGCCAGGTGACTTTCTAATACTTTATATTTATTTGGTATGACTACTACAAACAGGATTGTTACTCACCAGCCTCATGATGCAGCCTTTGCAACCTGCTAGCATGGGCTTCTTGCTTCACAGCCTGCTCAGCTGCAAAGGGAATAAAGAAATATTTAGGCATACATATCCATCACGTACACAGACTGGACTTTAGTAAACAGTTCTTGATATGAATACTTACACAGTGCTGGGACATCACCCCTCTACCTTGCTTCTTGGACCCACTGGTCCAAGACCTCCCTCTTTCTCCGCTTCAAGTTGGCATAGTGGTGCTGGACCTGCTCACCAGTCCGAGGAATACCAATGGCATTGGTGAGATAGTGGGCAAGATGGTTTCAGGCTTTCACTTTATTTTGGGAGCCCTGGTACTGGCCCTGCAACAGTCTTTCATCGTGGTTCTTTACCAGAAGTTCTACCATGACCTCAGACTCCTGTATGCCCCAGCACCGCACCCGAAAGTGCATGCCCTCATCAACTCCTGCCATACTGCCTACAGTGGGAAGCTGCAACCATTATGAGCTATATTTCCACCTGTAGGGTTTAAATATGGTCGATTTACCACCCCTTGCTGTGATTGGACAGTTTTGAATATGCTGAGCTAAACTAAAAACCTGCTTAGCTAAGGTTGGCAGTGCTTAAATGGGCAGGTTCAGCATTGCTTACCAATGGGCAAATCCACTTAACTGGGCTACTCATTGCTTAGCAGTCATATTTACACAATGCTTACAGCTGGTAAGCAGAGATGTGCAATGCTTAGCATTGCTTATTTTTTTTATTTTATAGACTATCTGCTGTATGGGATTGATTCATCATTCATTACATATTATAAATCTGTTTACTGATCCTGACGCCCCCTAATGTGCTTTCATTACATTTATTCCTGTGTGACTATACTGTATGGGGCACTTGTGTTTATATGGGGGGTTCACAACTTTATTACACTGCCACCTCACATCTGGACCTACTACAGTACTCTGGTTAACAAATATATGTTATTTCATAGCTAATTATAAAAAAAAGTTTATGTCCTGCTTTCACATGTAAAGTACAAATTGGTCACAGTGGGGATCAAACCGTTAATGGCTGTTTACAAAGCATACAGTCTAACCACTAGACTATTGCAGCACTGCTTATGCTGGATGTCTCTTGCTATTTAACGTCTGGTGCTGTTTAAACTGGATGAAGCGGAGCTAAGCGATGGGCACACCCATGCACCTACACTTAAACTTAATCACATTTATAAAAAAAAATGTATTTGTTGTTTTTTTATTTGTACCCTTCTGAATATCCCTGCTAATGCTAAACCTATTATTCTATCAACTTTCTGCTTTGTGGGATGACTGTCCCTTATGGCTTTGTCCAGATTTCTTACCCTGCTGGGTTGTGAGTGTTACGAGCATTCTCACTCATTTGCATACCTCTCAAGTGTACAGGTTTTCACAGACTGTCCAGATTTTTGACTCATATTTTGGTGTGTTCCTCTTAATATCTCTTTCTTTCTGGCAAATAGCTATGGATTTAAGTCATTAAGTAATGACAAACATGAGTTTAAGACTTCACATCCTTTAGGAAATTCATGCTAATGCAAAACCTATTATTCTATCAACTTTCTAAGTTTGTAACAGCAAATATTTAAAATCTGTCCTTATTTGTACCCCCATCATTTTAGGCTTTGTCCAGATGTTTTGCTCTAAGAAGTTGAGAGGTATGCTCTTGCTTGTAATTGCTGAATGGCAAGGTCTCTGATGATGTACCCATACCCATACATAGTAGACTTGTCAGGCTAAGGGCCCAATAAATCCCAGGGTCTGTAGATGCTACCCCTTTATGGAAAGGGATGACTGTAGCAGTGTGCCATTTTGGAAGGACAAAGCCTGAGGTGAGGCTATGACTGACCAGAGCACACAGATGTGGTGCCAGGTCTCTTTGTATGTCATGTAGAACACAGCCACGGATATGTTGGGGTCTCATGGAAGCTGTATCCTTGCCTGTGGACAATGCAGGTCTAACCTGGCCTGCAGTAATGCTGGGTGCCTGGCATTCATCTGCCATTGTGATTGTCCCCTTGGGGGGGGGGTAAAGCTGGCACTGAATGTGTTGGCAAGACTGTGGCCAATATCTGTTTTCTCAGGATAGGACTTAGCATTATGCAGTAACTCACAGCACTTGTGGTTATTGCTGTGAAGGTTGTTGATATAACTATCAAAGGCTTTCATGATTGTCATCAGTGACTGCTGCAATTCTGCCTTCATAGCTGCCTGTAGGTGATTCCATGAGGGATCCCAAATTGTGTTTGAGGCTAATAAGGGGTTTCACCAGTATTGGGACACCACCTTTTTCTGCAACAGTGTCCTCCTTCTGTTGTATACGTTAGTAATGGCAGGGGACCATCACATTGGTTTCCAGTGTTTAGAGGACAGTGTCTGTGTTCTGTTGGCTATGGCTAGTACCATGCATCCATGTACATGTTTGTGCAGTGCATATGTGCATGATGTGACGGTCATGCAGCTATTTCCCATTGGCATGGGTGCAGTGAAGTCATCCACCCCTGTTTTTATGACTGCAATATCAGCATTGGAGAGGTTTTGCAAGGTGGTTACTTTTGTGGGGGGTGTGGGTGAGATGTTGAGCTCCATGTTGATTACATCATGTTTGGATCTGACCAGTTAGGGAATGACAACTGTGGTCGAGCAACAGTCCCATATGTAAGTAATCAACACAGGTCAAGATTGTTGCATTCTCTACTGGGGGATCAGTATGACTCAGTCCAGGGCAGTGGAACTGATGAATTCCATGAAGCGTTGGGCCAGTCTACTGATGCTTGACTCCTTTCCCCAGGTGATGGAGGGGTAGTTGAAGTCTTCTACTATGTTAGTGATGGGTTGGACCTTCATAGATACCAGGGTTTTGAGGAATGTGCATTGACAGTCTAGGGACATAGCTGGGGATCAATAGCAGGTTATGGTGTGGATTGCACTATTCCCCAAAGTCAGTTTGACCAGAAGTACCTCCAATGCATTATGCTGGGACACTAGTCTGGAGGTATGCATATCCATTATGAATATGGAGACAACACCACCTGTGGAGGTGTAATCCATGTTTTGGCACTGACAGCTGTGGAATGCATCATAGCCTGGTAGTTCAGGGCTGCTGTCTGCTGCTGTGAGCTACCTCTCTGTTACAGCACAAATGTCAATGTCCTCCACTCTGAGGAATGCTTTGAATGACTGCATCTTGACAGTTAGATTTCTACTGTTGAGCAGCATGACCCACAGATTGCATACATGTCTAGCTGTTATGGTGGTAATTTGATTTGGAACACTGCCTATTAAGGCACTATAGGGGTGGCAAGACACTTACACTGTACTTGGAAACCAAGGTCTGAAAGATTTAGGACATCTCTGGCAAGGCATTGAGGTCTGTCAATCATGTTATCCCAAGCAGAGAGATACTGGATCCCCTGAGAATGACACACAACATGTAAGCCAATGTTACAGTAAATTATCTGTTGATAGTACTGCAGCATCATTCTGGGTGACAGCAGTATACTGCTCATGGCTACTGTCACATCTGCCTGGACCACATAATCTGAGTGTATAACCATGTCTCTTGTCAAGTAGCCCAGAGAGGTGTGTCTCAGGTCATTCACACCCACATGGATGATGACAGAGTGATACTTGTAGCTGTTGTGGAGTGGCCTGACGGGTGTGTCATGTGTTGGATGCTGGCACACAATAGACAGTGGGACATCTGTGTGCCACAGTACTGAGTCACCCATGACTGCTGTATTATGCAAGGAGGTCATCCTTCGGAGCTTAGGTTGAGGGGCACACTGTATAGGTGACATATGTGTCCTTTGGCATGTGCTATGTTGTGGTGTCTGAATGGGTGTCTGTCTTGCTGGTCTGTGCTGCTTATGTAAATGTCCATTGAGTGCCTCTGTGAAGGTGGGTGTGTGGCTTTTAAGTGTATATCAGGGCTGTCATAGTGGGTGTTGTGGTGAGCTATGTGGTCCACATGGTGTGGTACAGGTGTTGATCTTATCCTCTTGACCAGCTAGTCCACTCTTTGCTGGAGAGTACATATTTCCACATTTGGTGATATAGGGGTAACTCTCACTGGTCTTAGTGTTTGGGGTTTAGAGGACAGTGTTGTCTGTGTACATGAGGCAGTTGTGACAGTGCCTCAGAATGGACAAGTGCACCAGGTTAATGGGTGAAAGTACAGAAAACTTCACTTCAATCATGCCAGGAGGGGTGGTCATAAGTAGTTAATACTGGGGCTAATTCTGTGATGAATAAGTACTGCTGATGGCTCCCAGGTGTGATACACTTATTGATGCAATAACCTGTTGACGTGCAGAGCTATAATGGTAATTGAAGTGCAAGACAGAAAGAACTAGAAAGATGCATGAGAGAAACTGAAGGCAGACTTCCTGCTACCTGTAATACTTTACGTCAGCTGTGCAGTTATCAGCAGCTTTGGCCAGATGTAAGTCCAGTAAGCTCTGTTGCACATGCAGTAAGTGGGAAACACTATAGTACAAATAACTGGATAGGAAGGGGTTCTAATCTCAATACTGGTAGGTGTGTGTATGAGAATGATGTACTGTGTGGGTTATACCATTTTGACTTGTGTACAACCCTTTACACTTCCCCTCCCTCCAGTTTAGTAGTCCTGCTAATGTCATTCACCTTAGAAGTACCTTTGGATTAGGTGAAACTGTTTAAGCTCTGTGGCACATCTGATAACTGTGTAATATGGTAGTATAAATAGCTAGATAGGCAGGATCCCAATACTGGCAGGTGTGTGTGTGTGTGTGTGTGTGTGTGTGTGTGTGTGTGTGTGTGTGTGTGTGTGTGTGTGTGTGTGTGTGTGTGTGTGAATCAGATACTGTGTGGCTTATACCATTTTGATTTGTGTACCACCTGTTACACTTCCCCCACCCTACTTTACTAGTGCTGTTGTCATTCACCTTAGAAGTACCTTTGGAGAAGGTGAAATTGTATAAGCTCCATGGCACATCTGCGAACTGCGTAATGTCATAATACAAATAACTAGATAGGCAGGAGTTCTAATCTCAATACTGGCTACTGTTTGTGTGTGTGTGTGTTTGTGTGAGAATCATGTACTGTGAAGGTTATAACAGTTTGAGTTGTGTACCACCATACTCATCCTAATTTAGTAGTCCTGTTAATGTCCTTCACCTTAGAAGTACCTTTGGACGAGGTGAAATTATGTAAGCTCTATGGTGCATCTGATAACTGTGTAACACTATAGTAGACATAAATAAATAGGTAGGAGTTTTAATCACAATACTGGTGTGTGTGTGTGTGTGTGTGTGTGTGTGTGTGTGTGTGTGTGTGTGTGTGTGTGTGTGTGTGTGTGTGTGTGTGTGTGTATATCATATCTTGTGTAACTGATGCCATTTTGATGTGTGTACCATACATGGCAGGTGACCACCTCCTGATACCATTAGTTTATATAGTGTAGTAATGGCATCTGCCTCACATGCAGCATGTGAAGCCATTGTACAAGCCATACCAGTCCCCTGTACAGATGTGTCTGGAAAATCCAGATGTTTGGAACCTATTAGTGCTCTGTCTGCCTTAACAATGACCATGTATGTGATATAGTTGCCAAACAGGCCACAGTGAGTGTACTGACACATATGACAGTATCAGGTGTCATACCTGATTGAAACAGCATACTGATACAACGTCTGCTACCCTCAAACTTGTCCAGGCTTGTAGATGCAATACACGAGTCCAGATGCTTAGTTTTACAATTGAATTGTTCATGTTATGGGTCACATTAAAGGTTGGGAAAGGTGTGGACTGACATAGTGTGATCTCAATCAGTATATATCATAAACAAATGGCATCTTAACAAGTGTGTGTATACATTTTATTTCTACTGTATAGTGGTAACGTTTCACACATGTCCCTACCTTAGTCAGTTTGTCCAACACATTTTGCTGTTGTCTGTCCTGATGTCTTGCACTGACAGATTGTGAGGTATGCTACAGAAAATGTTACATTATCTTCAGATAAGGCCCTGTGGTGACCACTGTGATCCAATACAATTAACCCCACCACAAGTGAACATGCACATAAAGCAGTATGGCTATTAGTCATAGTTGTGTGCATGGTAACCAGCATGCCCTCCACATGCCTGGGGTATTGCCAAAGCCCAACTGAACAATTCCATACTCATCAGGTTCAGGCTGCTGTCCCATATGCAGACCAGAGTGACCTATGTAGTTGTGGGAGAGAGGTATTGTCAGCAGACTTACATGCCCCCTTGGTAAAGGATGGATGCAGCATGTCTGCACATTTACAGTGCAACACCCAATACTACACAATGTGCTGTTCTTCACCATAGATTTGCACTTCCATGCATTAGAAATCCCCATCCACAACTGTAATCTGACCTGGCACATGCATGTAGATACTGTATAGATACAAGTATGTCTCATACAGTAGTCTACTAATCCCCTCTGGAACCTTACCTGCATGCTCCTTGTTCATTGTATGGCTGCCACCCACCTCCAGCAAGTGGAACTTTGTACCCTGGTATTGTACTGTGATGGGTGGCCCAAGATTGGCAAGGAGCTCCTCATTTGGTGTCAGTGGGGGCTGCATGGCTGAGCTCCCATCTGTAGATGTGGGGTCCCTGGTCACGGCAGCAGCCCTTTGCCAGGCATGGCATATGAGGTTGGTGGCATGATGCCACACCTGTTCATATGTATGTGTGTGCAGGCCGACCTAATTTACCCTGTGGACAGGGTCATCCTACAGGGTGGTCCTCTCCTGCAGATGTTGCTGACTTTGGCCCAACATTACTGTGTGGTTCTGTAGTATGGCTTCCCCTATCAGGTTGCATTCTGCTGGTGAAAGGTTCTCCCACTGGTGATGTGACATTGCATCTAGTAGACACTAAAAGGGAAACACATCACAGGACCCCATACATTTGGCAACAGTATGTCCAGTACCTGCACATGTACCTTGAATACCAGTAGCCAACACTCACAACCATACCATACCCCAGTAATCTATCAGCACAGTATCAGCTTGCATTGCACTCCTGGTCCTGATGAGTCATATTGCCTGCAGTAAGGGCAAGTTGTTTGCATAATCCATCAGTCCTCATTCAGGTCTGTGTAAATGGATGGTGCTGCAGCTTGGTGTGACTACAGTGTGTAATGCAGCTGGGATCACATGCCTGAGTTCATGTAGGATGCAGACAGGGATGATATGACATCCCATGGATACTTACCTTTGTTGCCTTTCAGTAGGCAATTTGTACCTGCTCACTGGTGATGAAGGGAGGGGTGTGGGTTCATAGGTTCATAGGTGTGTACTAGGCTAATAGCCCTGGAGCCTTTACATGCCTAGCCCATAGGATTACCCTGGGTGCAGTACATATCCACCTATAGTGATGCTGAGCCAGGGGGGGATGTTTGCCCTAACACTATCTGCATCAGGTTGCCTGTTGCTATGTTGTGTGTGTATGTGATCTGATTGGCCACCATTACAGATTGGGTTGGTATGTTGGTCCCGAGAGTGCAAACATATGGGAAGATAGCCTTGTGATTGTCCCTGGTGGATGTCTCCAATTCGTACTCATAGTTGGCCTTACAGTAATCCACCCATGACCTTATATGCTTGTTCAGACAATGGCTGACTTGATGCCAGGTTGGTCCATTCCCCTATTTTGCTCTGTACAGCCACTATAGGGACCAAGTCTGTGGTTTGTGCAATGCTGCTGTCCCAGCAAAGGGGATTACTCTACATTGGTGGAAGCAGGTATGACAAGTAAGGCATTGCTGAGTCCATACAGTCATGTATGTGTTCAGTCAGTTGTTCATAGTGGGCATGGCCACAAAGTCATAACACAGTTGGACACCTCTCCAATTTAGTAATGATAACCATGCTTATTGTACTAACCATGGGTGTGTCAGGGCAATGCAACAACCAGAAGCTGTAGAAATGTCACTTTTTTGGGTGCACAGTACTGAAGGTTACACACATGTACAACATGTACAGCTTTTTTAACTGACATTTTGCATCCCATGTCTGTTTTCATGAGGTGGACACATACACCTACTCATACTGACATGTGCATAGCTAATACCTCACATACATGTCTGCTCTATGTCAGTATGGCACACTAAATTCACATTCTTGCTGCACAGTCATCCCTCTCAACCTGTTACAGCAGGACATATGTAGGATGCCATGCATACATGGGTGCAATGGGATAAAATCAGTGACAGTGTCTCAATATTGCTGTAACATACTTGAGTCATTCAATAGCACAGTAGCCTTTGCACTGACAGGCATCTCCTGGAGGATGTCCAACAGTCATAAGGCAGAAAGAGAGGGGAAAAGCTAGACGGGTGGTATTGAGGGTAAGAATTGTTAATGTTGGCAGTATGAGTGGTATAGGGACCAGGCTAGCTGATATGATGGCCAGGAGATGGTTGATGTATTGTGTGTATGCAAGAGACCACATAGAAGGGGATTATGGCTGGGTGTATGGTAGGCAGGTCACAATTGTACTATCAAGGTGTGGACTGGAGGTGAAAGGGGGTAGGGCTTCTGCTGAAGGAACAGTATGCCAAGAGTGTTTTTGGAAGATGACATAAGTGTCTGATAGAGTGATATTTTGGAAGCTGTAAGCTGATGGTGTAACGATAACTGTTGTTAGTGCATATGCTATGCAAGTTGGTTGTGCAATGGATGAGAAAGGGACATGTGACATCAGTTGGATAATGTGGTGGTGACTGTACCCAAGGGTGACAGACTGGTCATTGCAGCAGATGTCAATGGGCATGTTGGTGAAGGGAACAGAGGGGATGAGAAATTGATGGGTATGCATGGTGTTAAAAGAAGTGGAGATGGTGAGATGATATCCTTATTTTGCAAAAAGGATGGACATGGCTGTGGTGAATATGCACTATAACATGAGGGAGGAGCATAGGGTGACATACAAGAGTGGAGTAAGATGCACACAGGTGGAATATATCCAATGTAGGAGGGCCAGTTTGAAGGAGATTGGAGACTGTAAAGTGGTGACAGGGGAAAGTCTATTTAGGCAGTAGAGAATGTTGGTATGTAAGATGATGTTGGTGATCGAGATGAGGAGTGTGGGAGCAGCACTAAGGATTAAATAGTGTGAATTGGAAAAGTGTGTTAGTGAACTGAAGTTCAGGGAAGAATTGAGACAGGCACTGGGTGGCAGTGACAATCTAACAAGTATCTGGTTAAGTACAGCAGAGCTGGTAAGGGAGACAGCTAGATGGGTGCTTGGGGTGACATGTGGATGGAGAAAGCAGTACAAGGACACCTATTGATGGACTGAGGAAGTACTAGACAATATACAGAGACAGAGGTTGGGGAAGAAGGAGTGGGATTGTCATAGAAATGAGTAAAGTAGGCAGAAGTATGAGGAGATGATGTGCATGGCAAAGTGAGATGTGGCAAAGGCTGAGGATGGGCATATGAAGAGTTCAATGACAGGTTGGACACTAAGGAGGGATGAACGGAATTGTAGTGATTGGCTCTACAGATGCACTGAGCTAGGAAAGATGTGCAGCAGATAAGGGTGATAAAGGATGATGAGGAATATGTACTCAAAATTGAAGAAAGTGTATGGAGTACATGGACAGTGTACTTTGAGAGGCTGATGAATGAAGAGAATGAGACAGAGAAGGTTGGATGATGTGGGTATGGTGAATCAGGAAGTGCAATGGCTTAACAAGGAGGATGTAAGGATATATATGTAGAGGATGAATACTGGCAAGCCTGTTGATCCACTTACACACCTGTGGAAGCATGGGGTTGTTTAGGGGAAATGGCAGTGGTGTGTTAGCCAGACTGTTTACTGACATCTTGAGAAGTATGACTGGTTGCATGAGAAGTGGAGAGAAAGTGCTTGGGTACGGTGTTAAGAATGAGGTTGATGTACAGAGCTGTGATAACTACAGAGGGATAACACTGACCAGTCACAGCATGAAATTGTGGGTAAGAGTAGTGGAAACTAGGTTATGCAGGGAGGTGAGGAGCACTGGTCATCAGTATGGTGTCATGCATGGAAGGGGCACTACCGATGTCATGTTTGCTCTGAGACTGTTACTGGTGGAATACAGAGAAGGTCAGGAGTTGCTCTGTGTCTCTCTGGACTTACAGAAAGCATATGACAGGGTGCCTAGATAGGAGTTGTGGTATTGTATGATGAAGTAATGAGTGGAAGAAATATATGTAAGAGTGGTACAGGATCTGTACAAGGGTGGTGTGACAGCATTGAGGTCTGCATTGGGATTGATGCATGTGTTTAAGCTGGAGTTGGGATGACATCAGGGATCAGTTGTGAGCCCTTTCTGATTTTCAATGGTGATGGACAGGTTGACAGACAAGATCATATGGGAGTCCTCATTGACTATGTTGTTTGCAGATGACATTGTGCTCTGTAATGAGAGTAGGGAACAGCTTTTGGAACCCCAGCAGAGGTGGAGATATCCTCTAAAGAGGAGAGGACTGAAGGTCAGCATCACTAGGAGAGAATATCTGTGTGTGAATGAGTGGGAGGATAGCAGAATTTGAAGATGCATGGAGTACAGTTGGCAAAGGTGGATGTGTTCAAATAATTGGGATCAACATTTCAGAGTAATTAGGACTATGAAGGACAGGTGTAGAAGAGAGTAAAGGCAGGATAAAAATGGTGGAGAAGAGTGTCAGGACTGATATTTGGCAGACGAGTACCAGTAAACGTGATATGTAAGGTCTACAAGAGGGTAGTGAGACCACCTATGTTATATGGGTTGGAGGCAGTGGCACAGACAAAAATGCAGGGGTCAGAGCTGCACATGGCAGAGTTACAGATGTTATGATTTGCACTGGGTGTGACATACGTGCACAGGTTTAGCAACGTGTATATGAAAAGCTCAGGCCATGTTGGATGGATATGAGACAGTGTTGGAGAGTCAGCATTACATCAGTTTGGACATGTGCTGAAGAGGGGTGCTGAGTTTATTGTGAAAAGGATGGTAAGGACGTAGTTGCCAGGTAACAGGAAGAGAGGAAGACCTCAGATAAGGTTTCTGGATGTGATGAGAGAGGGCATGCAGGTGGTTAGTGTGAGAGAGTAAGATTCAGGGGACAGGCAGAAATGGCAACAGATGATTCACTGTGGCAATCCCGAATGGGAAAAGCCAGCGGACAATGAAGGGGGATGGTGTAATATCAGTCTTCACAGATTTGACAAGGATATGACTGACATAACACAACTCTGTGGGTAAATGACTACAAGTATGAGGCACACATATGGTCAGTGTGCAGAACACTGGACAGTGGAATGGAATTAGCTCAGTATATAACATGCAGTCAACACACACATCTGCAGCAGTACTTTACTCTGCACATGCTCTGTATAGTTGGCTTATATTTACAAGACAAAATGTGCATCATAGATATATGCACAGGTAACATATGAATATGTACAACATCCCAGTAGCTGGCCTAGTCACTACAGACAGAGCCACATGTTATGGCCATCAGTACTGTTCAATAGCACATTAGTACAGCAAGTCTTGTTGAGACATATGCTTTCAACCCCCTATTTACCATTATTACAGACTACCTACTGCATTCAAGTACATGCTTGCTTGTTTCACATACTTTTTTTCTGGATATTTCACAGATATATCCTTTTTTTATTTTTTTGCTCACACTACTTCAGCTTTGCACAGATGGACTGTCTATGACAGAGGTGGTTTGAATAGATGGCAGCTTGTCTTTTGAAGGTAATGCTAATGACCATGTGATGGCCTGAGCACCAATTGGTGTTCCCCAGTTGCTGATTGCATGCAGAGCAGCTGTGTATTTATTCCAATAGCCAGTGTCATGGCAACACACTCCTATAATAGTGTACTCTATGTGGGCATTGGCCCTTTCCCTTACGTATGAGAAAAAGATCCTGGAAGTGTGTGAGCTAATACCTCTTAGAACAAGACCTGTGGAGACAAGCCAACTAAATGGTGGAGAAGATTCAAGACTTAGGGGCAGAATGTCAGTATTGCTGTTATATGTTTTGAATACTGCTTGTTTAACAGGGTTTGTCTGAACATGCTACTTTTGCATGGGTTTCAGTCTGACAAAGTTCTGTGTCTGCATAGCTCTCAACTGTAGGGCTAGTCAAATAATGGCCAGAGGTTTGCCTGTTATGTTTGGAATGTTCCCCAGACAGGTGTTGTCCTTGGCAAATCAGTAGCATACTCTGGTGATTGCAATCAGCACGTGCCAACATCCATTTGTGTTTCAGACTTTATATCCCTCAGAAAAGATATGTTACAACAAACCCTGCAAAAACAACAATTTTCTCAGTGTATAACAGCAGTATTTCAAGTATTGTCATTGTTTTGAGCCTCTGTCCCAAATTATGTCAGGCTTGGTACAGATACAGTAGGAGGTTGATAGGTAGGGTCTACCATTATTTTGTTCTGTCATTCCTGCTGAGGGGAAAAGGTGAACAACATGTAGGACTCTGTACATTCAAGAGGTTGGTGTATGGAGATTGATCTTAGATGCCCTTGTAACACATTTTATGTGGGAGAGAGTAACAAGTGTTTTAAAACTAGGCTGTTAGAACATGTGAGACATATTACTGATGAGGAAGAAGACAGTTCTATAGCTGTACATTTCAATAATTCTCACCATGGGGGTAGTAATCATGAAAGAACATTTGTTATGTACAGAATCTGTTTAAATTCTTAAATGTGATACTTTATCCCCTAGGGTGTTGAATGTGTAGTGTAATTGGAGGATGTTTATATACATGTAATTAAGTGTAGTGGGTTATAAGGTACTGCTTTGGAAAAAGTAATTTTTTTTGTTTGGTAAAACAGTCATAAAAGAACAATTGTTATGTACAGAATCAATGTATGTTTTTGAATGTGATACTTTATCCCCTAGGGGGTTAAATGAGGAGTATAATTGGAGTCTGTGTATTTAAATGTACTTAAGTGTTAACTGCTTCTTCTGATTAAGGCAAGAATTTCTTGTAATGTGTTACTCCATGAAGACTTTTGCAAAGACATCAGAGTAAAATAAATGTGTGTGAATTACTGGCTGTTTGTATTTTTGTTTACTATCTTCACTCATTGTAGTTGTGTTGCTAAGAGCTCACTGTATATGTCTGGCATTGTGTATGGCCTATCATGGTTTTGTAGCAGCATACTGTTCACTTATTATTTGGACTGGGGGGCAGATGTGAGTGTTGTGGGTCCTTTTGTATCCAGCTGTGCATGCTTCCCCAGTTATGACTGGTCGATCAGCAGCATATGTTTGTATGGGCATTTAGAGACATGTATGCATATAATATATATATATATATATATATATATATATATATATATATATATATATATATATAGTTATACATATATATGTATCTCCACACATATCTATCTCTCTAGGTATGTGAATATATTTCTCATGTATATATTTGTAGATAACAATCATTTATCATTGCACAGTGTGTCTTTCCTATTGCAAACTATACTTCATGATATGTTGTAAAAAACATCCTAACATCTCACAGCTAAGATGGCCTAGTGTTAAATTGCTCTGACTATGGTTTATAACATCCCAGGCTAAAGACTAAGCATGGCTGATTATTTTGTTGTTGGCCAGAAGAAGGGCTGCTGGATACAGAGTGATTAAGGCACTTTTTAGCAGTTGTAAGTGGGTTTGTGTGGGTTTGCATGGCACTAAGCAGGGTTAATACATGGTTAAACCGATAGGCACTTAAACTGTGTAGGCTTTGCTTACCAATGCTTACATTACACAAATATGCTTAGCAGAGCTAACTACTGGTTATCGTTCACATTTAAGCAATGTGTAAACCTGCTAAGCATAGCTCAGCACTGGTAACCATTGCTCACATTCCAGTCTCATAAAATAGCAGAGTAATGACATAATGTAATAGGTTTATTTAATTTCCTGTACATAACATGCTTTTATGTGCTCTCATTACAGTAGCAAGGGGTGTGACTACACTGTACAGGACACTTGGGTATACATGGGTTGTATCACATGTTTTTTGTTTTTATTATTTTTGTATACATGGGTAGTATCACATGTTATATGCACTCACACTTGCATGTTACACCAGCTACAGTACGCTGGTGGATGAATATGATTCCACACATATTGTATTAAAAAGATTAGATTGCCTATTGTAGTACTCCAACCATGCACCTCTGCATGTAGAGCTGGGACTCTGAGTAGTACGCTATCTTGTTCTTGGTGTTTCAGCTGTATGTTTTTATGTATCCCCTATTGGATATTAATATGATATTATTATATTAACTGTAGAGTACTATGTGTTTTGGCCATGTCATTGAGGACTGCTGTTATGTAGTAATGGCATACATTTCAGTTTTCAGACTTCTACCCTTCGGGACATTCATCCTATTGCATAACATGTTTGCTGTCCACTTTCTGTCTGTCCTCTGTGCACATGTGCAGGTGTCAGGTATTGCTAAGGACATACAACTATGTAGGTGCCCACATAGCTTTGTGCTATGGGCCTGGACACTACTGCTAGCTCCAACAAATAGGACATCCTTCATTCGGGCCTTGGCCCTTTTACTTGCCTGTGTGAGGGACATTACAGAGGTGGTGGGCTATAGATTCTCAGACAGTAGGTGGGAATACTTCACAGGACAGGACATTTGGGGACAGCACAATAACATGGGGGACATATCTCCAGAACTGTGAACAGAGTCTATGTCATCATCAGTGCTGTTATATGCATTGTGGGATGATAGGTTGACAGGGTTTGTGTGGACATGCAATTAGTGAGTGACATCACGTCTGACAGTGATATGTCTCTGACATACATCTCCACTGGCATGCTGTCCACAGACTGGCCATATGTTTGCCTGTTATGTTTTGTCTGTTCCCCAGACAGTTGTTGTACTTGGAAAATCAGTCAGGGACTCTGGGGAATGCAGTCAGTTAATACTAATATCCATCGGTATTACTGACTTCATATTCCTCATAAAGGATATGTTGCAACAAACCCAGTAACATCAGCAACTGTCTAAATTTCTAACAGCAATATGTCCAATCTACGCCTGTGTCTATACCTCTGTCCCCAAATGGTGTCAGGCTTTATCCAGATGTCATGCACTATGAGGCTAAGATGTATTTAGTATCATTATTTCTTGCCTTCATTCCTCCTACTATCCCAGTGATGTAGTAGACCCACAGACATGTTACGGGTAAAAGGCCATAGATATCAGTCGTAAGCCTGTACATCCTGAGGTGAACTGTACATTTGAGACATCTGTGTATGTCTGGCCATTGTTGACAGACTGTCAGGATTGTGTACACATGTCATGTGTACATGTTATTTGGGCTGTGAATGGGGGGGGGTAGATGTAAATGTTATGGCTCCTTTTTTATGACTGTGTATGCTGCTCCAGTGTCTGCTGGTTTATTGGCTGTATGCCTTTGTAGGGGCAGACTGTGAAGTGTCCTGTACCATGGTCAGGATTCAGACTACACTGAGAATTGGGCCACTATATGTAGGGGTAGTGTATGACTGGAAAACTATTATGTATTTCTTCACACAGTACTTGTACTCTACTGTTCACCTGACCTACTGGTATGTGACTGTGACTGTGGTGGGATTGGTTGTGGGTATGCACTTTCACACTGGTGTCTGCTTTTTGGTACTGTAACATCCCTGTAGCACTTGACATCCCAAAGGGGGATGACAACATATTCTTTGACATTGAGCTTAAGGCCATGGCTCTGACACCAGTCATTGGTCTCAGTGAGGCCTTTCTGTAGGATGTCAACATCACTTTGGTAGTTAATAGCTCCCAACTTGCAATCATCTGCAAACATTGTCAGCCAGAGTCCCCTTCATGTTGGCATGGACTTCAGAGAAGTCGATACCAAACAGGAGAGGACCCAGGACTGAACCCTGTGGAACTCCACTCATGACTGGTCGGCAGTCTGACTTGGGGTCAGCTACTTTCACACTGTGGGTTCTATCTGTGAGACAGTTTGCAACCCACCTACTGTTGTAGGGGTTGATGCATAGCTTAGTGAGTTTATCCATGATTCCTAATATCAAAGGGCTTGGCCAGGTTAAGGTAGGCTGTATGAGCCACCTTGCCTTCATTCACAGCTCTGGTGACTGACTCAAAGTAGTCAACCAGGTTGATTGAACAGGTATGATGTACCCTTCACAAAAGCAAACTGTGTGTGATACTAAGTCTGGAAATTCCCATATCCCTGTTTCTTAGGTCCATGACAATGCTTTCCATAGCTTTGTATGACAGCCTTGTCATGCTAATGGGGCGATACTTCCCAGGGTCTGCAGCCACTCCTCCTTTGTGGAGAGGGATACCTGTAGCAGTACACCAGTCAGTAGGGACAAAAGCCTGAGGTGAAGCTATGATTGGACAGGGCACACCTGTGAGGTGCCAGTTCAATCTGTAGTTCATGCAGAAGACAGCCAGGGATATTGTCAGGTCCAATAGAAGCTGTATTCTTGGCCTTGGACAGTGGCGTTTTAACCCAAGCAGCAGTACTACTAGGTGCCTGGCAGTGTACTGGTATTATGACTGGTCCTTTGGGGGTGGGGAGAGGAGTAAAGTTGCCACAGAATCTGTGTGCCAGTATATTGGCAATATCTGTTGGCTCAGTATAGGAGGTCCCATTGTGCAGTAGCTCAAAGTACATGTTGGTATTGCCATGGAAATTCTTTACACAACTATTGGAGGCCTTGTGGTTGTCTTTACTGTGTGCTGCAATTCTGTTTTCACAGCTAGCTTTAGAGTATTTGATGAAGAATCTCATCTTTCTGTTGAGGCTGATAAGAGTTTTTTTTCCAGTCTTGAGACTTCACCTTATTCCATATCAGTTTCCTCCTTCTGTAGTAGAGTTTCTTTGGGCAAGGGACCACCAGTTTGACTTCCTTTTTCTGGAGGAGAGCATCTTGTTTCTATTGGGTATAGTGGAAGCCATGCATTTGTGTACGTGTTCGTACTGAATTAGTGTGTATTTGGAGGTCATGCAACTAGTCTCCATTTGCATGGCTGTTGTGAAGTTAGCCACTTTTGTTTTTTTGGAGGCCAGAGTTAGCTTTGGAAAGGTTTTTCATGGTGGTTACCTTTGCAGGGGGGTGGGAGGGATGTTGATTCCTAAGGTGATGATATTGTGGTCAGATCTAACCATGAAGGAGTTGACTTTTGGTGTACAGCAACAGTCGCCCATGTTAGTACTGACTAGGTCAATGATGTTGCTACCTGTAGTGTGTGTAGACACAATCTGGTCCAGGCCATTGGAATGATTGTATTCCAGGAAACATTGGGCAAGTGCATTGATAAATGAGTAGCTTTCACAGTTAATGAAGGGGTAGTTGAGGCCAACCAGTATGAGAGTGTTAGGTTGGACAGTATTAATCTCCAGGGTGCTTAGGAACATAGGGTTTCACTCTTGGGACATGGTTGTGGACCTACGGCAGGCTGCAACTTGAATTGCTGTCTTACCCTATGTTAGCTACACCTGCAGTGTCTGATGCATTATGTTGGGCTACCAGTCTTGACATGTGCACATCCTTTGTGAATAAGAAGTGCTACAAGTGAGTGCCTTTTGAGATTTAGACTTCTAGTGTTGAGCAGCATGACCCTCAGATTGCATTTGTTTGTAGCTGTTATATATTTAGGTATATTTATGTATGTATGTATATATATATATATATATATATATATATATATATATATATATGTGTGTGTGTGTGTGTGTGTGTGTGTGTGTGTGTGTGTGTGTGTGTGTGTATATTTATATATATATATATATATATATATGTGTGTGTGTGTGTGTGTGTGTGTATATATGTATATATTTTACATGCATAGCTCTATAGATATATTTTGTGTCTAGATTTGTCCACATATATGAAATAACATTGCATGTGTCTACAGCTCAGATGGCTTAGTGGTAGATTGCTGTGGCTATGGTGTGTAGGGTCCCTGGTTCAAGACTTGTAAGGGCTGGTTATCTTGTTACTGAGCAGAACAAGGGCTGATGGATACAGAGTGATTAAGGCAGTTGTAAACAGGTTTGCATGCGTTTGCATAGCGGTAAGCAATGCTAACTTATAGTTAACTATTCTTACACACAGTGAGCCCTAAAAGTGCTTAATCTGAGTTAGCTTTGCTTAGCACTGTGCAAACACGATTACTCATGCTTACTACTGCTTACACCCACTTACCCCCACACTAATTTCTTTAAAAGAAAAGAAAAAATGAGTGATAGAAAAGTGGTGAAAAAGGGGGCATGAACAGGGAAAAACAATATGAAAGATAGCTAGGTAGGAAAGGTCCATAGCTGTCCATTTCTTCTTCAATACCAGCTGTGCATATATACAGAATTTAGAGGTAAATTTGGACACTCAAACCCCTGAGAGAGGGGTGATGACAACAATAATGTGTTGTGAAGCCAATTAGACCAGATTACATGTGTCCAGTGGACATGTGTGTGAAATGGACAGCTATGTATGGGGTGTCATTTTTTTGTGGGAACAGATTGCCTTTTTTTTAAAGGTGAGAGTGGGATGTTGGGGAAGGATATTAGGTATATTTGGGGATGTAGGTTTGGTAGGTAGACAAACAAGACAGCAGACAGGGGTGGTATCTGACATATGTGGGGGTAAACATCTTGGATGAGGAGGGGTGGTTGGTAATCGGATGCCCATGATCCCCCAAATGGATGCAGTGGGACTGAGGTCCCCACCCATGGGCAGTCACCACTGCATCTTCACGGCCCCAAAGGTGGCTGTGCTGGGGGCTGAGCAGGAGAGGCAGGCTGACCCTCTAGATGCACCATGCAGCCCTCAAACTGATGTAGCAAATCTCCAAATTCCTTGTGGACCTCGCTACACACCAGTCCCCAGACCTGGCTTTGGGTGACATTATCCTGTCCTCGCTCATGCCCATGAGGCAGTTCCACCCAAAGGTGGTGCAGGGCCAGTGGACGAGGAGGTCCCAAGGATGGGTGGCAGATGTGCTGGGGCTTGGTGCCATGGCCAGATGAGGTGGGAGAGGAGGGTCCACTGGGATCAGCCTTCCCAGATGCGCTATGGTGTTGCAGTTGTAGAACATATGTTGGTTAGTCATGCAAAACACATTCCAGGATTAGGTTTAACAGCATGCATGAGTATTTCCATTAACCCAAAACAACAGATTTGGAACAGTTGTATAGCAAACAGAACACATGCACATATGTAACCACAGTGGGCATTATAACGGCATGCAGGTTACATTGATAGCAACAGGCTACCAACGATAGTATATGAACAGGGGACATCGATAGAAAACCATTTCAATATTTGTAGAACAATAGGACACATGTCCCAACAATAGGTTTGGTGAAAAACATACCCATCGATTTATGTGTATAGATTATTGGTGCAGATAAGGTGGGGAAGAGAGAGATGTCAATTAACAACTGTATATGCTTGAAGTGCTCAGAACTTTAATGATCATTGCTCTAATCATTGCTCTACAGGTATTACCTCACTTTACATTGACCTATGGCCTTGGGTTGGGCAGTGGTACATTTGTACACAGTGTATGATTACAGGCTTCTTACAGCTCATTTATACCTGTTCTTACCTGGCAAATCCGTGAAGGAAATATCTAACATTACCTGACTGTTTCTACACATATTCACATAGTCAAGCTTACATATGTGCAGTCATAACTGTGTGTGTGTGTGTGTGTGTGTGTGTGTGTGTGTGTGTGTGTGTGTGTGTGTGTGTGTGTGTGTGTTTGTGTTTGTGTGTGTGCTAGTGCCATAATCCACCTTGATTTCTATCGGTCACCCTGGATGTTGGTTGCTGTGGCCACTAGCTGTGATAGCGTGACCCCTAAGGGACATTTCTGGAGGGGACTACTTGGTGTACATACTTCTCTTGCTGTTATTTGCAGCTTTTGTGTTGGACAGTGGGTGTTGTACACAGTGTATAATTACAGGTATCCTACAGCTCATTTATACCAGTTCTTACCTGGCAGACCTGTGGAGGGAATTTCTTGTAACAATACCTGACTGCATTGACCACTAGCTGTGACAGCATAACCCTTGAGGGACATTTCTTGGGGGGACTACTTGGTGTACATACTTTTCTTGCTGTCATTTGCAGCCTTGGGGTTGGACAGTGGGTGTTGTACACAGTGTATAATTACAGGCTTCTTACAGCTCATTTACACCGTTTCTTACCTGGCAGACCTGTGGAGGGAATTTCTGTTAACAATACCTGACTGTTTCTACACATATTCACATATTCTTGGATGATGTTATGCAGATGAGATTATGCATACAGCTTAATAGCACTCCTGGGATTCGAACCATACTGGTTTGTGCAAAAATAGAACAGAAGGTTGTGTTTTTACCACAATGAGCAACTGAAGAACTGCTGTTGTTTTCTTGACTGTTTTCAATATAATAGTGTGTTGTTTGGATAATCTCCCTTGTAATTCTGATATTCATGCATGGCAGATGCTTGTTATAATCTGTAGTCAGACCTTGACATATTACAGTATGGAAAACAATGGTTAACACAGCATTACTATTCAGGGACCAGATCCTGGTGCATGGAACATTTCTTATAGCTAATCTGTTAATGTCAGCAATACACATCTACATTCAAACTACCATATACCAAAGTACACACAAAAGTCTGGTGTTTAGAGTTTTATTGACAGGTGCTGTTATACCTTTACTGAGATATATACTGTACATCAGTATTACTCTGCTAATGTCTTCTTTATCCAGTACAAACAGTACACATTACTAACTACTGGCAGGTGACATTCTACTGCATTCTATTTATTTGCCCTGACTACTGCTAGTTAGATTAATACTCAGCAGCCTCACAATGCAGCCTTAGCAGCCTGCTGACATGGGCTTCAAAGATCACAGTGTTCTCTTCTGCAGCTGTACAGGAGATAGAGAAACATTTATGCACACCTTTCCATGTCATATTTAGGCTGGACTCTGATACATGACAATTGATAGTGGTACTTACACACTGTTGGGACATTCTGCTCCTGAGCATCTTGAACCCACTGCTCCAAGAGGTCCCTCTTCCTTTGCTTCAAGTCAGCATAGTGATGCTGGACCTGCTTACCAGTTCGGGGGATGCCAGTTGCACTGGTGAGGTCATGAGCGAGATTATCCCAGGCCTCCTCTTTGTATCGGGAGCCCTGGTACTGGTCCTGCAGCAGTCGTCCTCCATGTTTTTTTACAAAGAGTCCAACCATGACCCTGGACTCCTGAATGCCCCAATGCTGCACCCGTAAGTGCACACCTTCTTCAACACCAGCCATAGTGCCTGCAGTGATCAGCTGCAAATGGTTATGGTTGTAATCCCACCTGTAGGGTTTACGTAGGGCTGGATTCCTGCCCTTTGCCATGATTGGTCTAATTTGAATATGCTGAGTTGAGCTAAGAGATGGGCAAACCCAGCTTAGCTAAGGTTGGCAGTGCTTAAAGGGGCATGTTGTGCATTGCTTCTAATGGGCAAATCCATTTAGCGGGGTTACTCATTGCTTAGCATTTATATATCAGCAATGGTTGCACCAGCTAAGCATAGCTGTGCACTGCTTAACATGGCTCAAATTTAATTTTATATTCTATTAACTTTATGGGATTGAGTCATTACTGACATGTTATAATTTTATGTTTACCTTCCTTGACATTCCCCTATGTGCCTTCATTACATTTATTCTTGTGTTACTATACTGTATGGGGCACTTGTGTTTATATGGGTGTTTCACATCTTTTCTGGACTGATACCTCATTTTTGGATCTGCTACACTACCCTGGGTGATAAATATTATTTACTACCTCATTTATTAAAACATCACTTTTACAACTGCTTTCACGTATAAAAATGATAAAACTTCATTGGGGCTCGAACCATGAATGTCTGCATACAAAGCAAAAACTCTAAACACTACACTATTTCACCTTGCATGCATTGCTCATATATTCCTATTTAGCTCCTTCGGATATTAAAGTTATGCTAAGCACAGCTGCACGATACGCACACCTACTCAGCTATGCTTAAACTTTATTGCAGACAGAAAAAAATAAATTATTAAATTATGTGTTTTATTTTGTTTAATGTGGGGGGCTGATCTTATGTTCCATCACACATAGAACGTTGATGGGATGACAGGTTTGCATTAGCGTGAATTTTATAGAGGGTATGCAGTCATACCTCTCAACCTCTTACAGCAATCTGGACAAACCCTTGCATGATGTGGGGACACATACGGACAAGTTTTAAATATTGCTCTTACAAACATAGTTGACAGAATAATAGGCTTTGCATTAACGTGAATTTTCTGATGGATGTAGAGTCTTACACTCACATGTTATGCCATTGTTTACAGACTTCACTCGCCAGCTATTTGCCACTGCAGTACACATTTTAGGTGGCGCACATATATGAGGCTTAAATCTGGACATTCTGTGGCAATCTGTATGGTTGGAGATATGCTATGGACACTTATAGTGTCAGTGGACATCCTCTCTGCTTTTGATTTGCCAAAAGGCAATTCTGGAGTGCAGAGGGCATGCGTATTGTAACATCACTGCTCTCAGACATGCCCCCTGTGCTCACACACAGACCCATGTCTGTATTAGAACACAGCAGCGCGCCTTCATGCATATGCAAGGTGTGCTGCTGTGCAGCACGGGAAAGATCCATTCCATGCAGGAATAGTTTATTCTTGCACGGAAGTTTGTTGAATCCAGGGGGAGGACTTGTTTGGTCTTCAAAGTACAAAAATTACACTGCTGAAAAGGAGCATAGCTATGCAATCATAAGTGAAAACTTACAGTTCCAGATTATCACATTAAGGGGCACAACATAGTCAGCAGAAATGACAGTTTGACAGGAGATGAATGCAACAACTAGAGTTATAAAGGCAACAGACAATTAGTTAATCCAGATAACATTTCCCAAGTGGCATTTCCAGGGTCTGAATACAATCCATGGCTCCAGGCTTGTAGCAAGTTGGAAACAGCAGCAGTGAAACAATCTCCAAGTCCAAAATTAGTGGAACAACAGACCACAAACACAAGAAAATGAATTAGGATTTGCAGCACTTTAACTAAGAAAATCAGAGTGTCAAAAAATCTGGAAATCATTCTCTGTCAGGAAATTCAGTTTTGGCAGGTACTTGCCAGGTATTTTGAATCATTTGTCAGCTAAAATATTTGTGAAGTATATTTTCCAAAATGTTTATGTTTCACTTTGATTTCCCATTTGCATTTTAATTATTTTGTCAGAATGATCTTTTATCTTAACTAGCATCATGAGTGATATAAAACATGACTATTAGCAGGCAGTAAGACTAGTCAAAAGAATTATCTTCATGATACAGCTTAGAAGTAGTACATAAAAAAGTTAATGCGCACTTTTTAAAATAAAACTGAAATAGTAGATTAGTCCTCCAGTTGGACTTTATGTTGTCTGTGTCAAATAGATATACTTTTCATCTTCAGTATATATAATATTGTATATATGAATAAAATCCGGATTCAGAAACATTGTAAAGTACACATTGCAGGAAGGGGTCCAATTGGAGAGATGATAAAATCAAAAAACAGAGGAGGAGTAGCATTGCTGAAATTTAATTCATCCTCAAGTCTTGGTGAATACCTTCAAGAGGTGGACTCTGTTTTTCACAAAATCTCAACAACATGATATTGATATATAGACTATATTTTATATAGCATATATCATGGACAGAAGTAGTTTAAAAAATAAAAAAAGATAGCTGATGCACAAGACCCAGGATAAAAAAGTGCTCAGTGCTGATAGGCGCACTGTTGCCAGGACTGGAAAAAAATGACAGTGTAGAATCCTCAAGACACAGAAACATTCCTACAATGGAGTGTAAGGCCAGACTTAGAGGGAGGATGACCCACCTTTTGTAGAAGGAAGTAGTAGTTCCTAAAAAACACAACTGACAGGCCAAAAAAGAGCCATAAAGATGGTAGAGTGAACTACTGAGGATAAGAGAGAAATTATGTATTGTTATTATTATGAAAAAAGTCCAGAATTTCCAGACAGAAGATATACAAAAAGATTAACAGAAAAATTAAAGGAAAGAAAAATACTTGCATAATAAAAACTATCAAAAGCTTCAAATGCAAATGTGTGTTCATTAAAACAACAGATTCATGAAAAATATTATATAAACCAAGAAATCTTAGGCCATTTGGGGAAAGAAAATATAAAGAACAAAATCTAGAGATTTTGAAAGTTACAGAAAAGAAACATGGGCATGGGAAAGAAAGAGAGATCTGGTATGGTGCAATATTTATACAAAGGAGAAAAACAAGCGAATCAACACAAAAAGTTCCAAAGATATTCAAAGAGAAATACAGGCAAAGGTACCCATATATGGAAAATTTTACAATAAAAAATAAATAAATAAGATCACAAAGGTGGAACACAGAACAGAAGATTAGTTAAGAAGAAGTTGTGAAGGGACTGAAAACACTGTCATCTGTGATATCATGTCTGGCAGGAGATTTGTGTGTATTCTGGATTAACTTGTATGGTATGCCAGCATGTCTACTTGTGAAAATATAAATATGTTTTAAAATGGTGTAGTGTTTCCTTGTTTATACAGAATGTTTATAAAATCTGTCAGTCTTTTGATGCATTTCTATTTGTGCTTGTTTAAGAGGGACAGTCTAAAGTACTGTGGAGAATCAGTTGAATACTAAGTGATGTCATTAGAATGTTCCTGGTTGCTACGTGATTATAAACAGCTGACTGACAGAAAAAGAACTTTTTCAAACAACTGACTGTTATTTTTTAAAATAAGACAGTTGAGACTGCAGTTTGCCAAGTGCTAAGCAGTTTGTGAAGTACAGTCAGTTACAGTGCTGTGCAGTCAGTGGACACCAAGGAAAGAGAACTCACCAAAAACTGGAAGCCTGCCTTTTGCCTTATTATGTATTAGATTAGATCAGGAACAGTATTCTTTAGTTAGATTAGGAAAGGTTAGTTATTAAAATAGAGTTTTTCTAGAATAATGGACTCCTATCCATAGAAGAACATAGAAGGCTGTCACAAATCAGTTCATCAATTGAAAGTTGACTCTAGTTTTTTTGAAGTTTGTTATACGTAATGCAGGAAGTAATGTAAATTTTAGATGTTAATTTGTAATGGAATGAGACTACCAGTGATTTTGAAGGTAGGGTTTATAGAAAGACTACATTTTCCAATAATTACTTACATTTTTAAGTTGTCATCCTAGATTTATGAAAAATAATATACCCAGATGGCAACTAATAAGGGCTTCTAGTATGACTACATGTGATAAAGTTTTTAAAGAAGAAAGCAAGTTTATAATTTCTTTATTTGAAGAAGGGGGGTATAGGTCAAACAGGTTGGAAAATACTAGTAGAGAGATTATTTCTAAAAGAACTATCATGTTACCTCCTATTCTAAAAGTTTCTTCTACCTCTGTGAAGAATCTTGTTTGCCCTTCTAGAAGGAAGACTTTTATGAACAGCTTAGTCTGTAAATTAGATATCACACAGGATAGTTTAGATATTAGAAAGGTTACTGCAGATAATTGGCATATTTTGGAGGGTAATTGGGAATTGTTTCATGTTGTAGGAAACAGTCCTCATTTTGTATAAAAGAAAATTGTTAATATTAAAAGTTTATTACAGAAAGATACTATCATTATTAACCCTAACATAAGCTTTTTAAGGTTAACAGAAAGGATGTATAAATGTAAAAACTGCACTGTGTGCAAATATGTTTTAGAAGGACCGTTTATTAATTTAGACCATATTAATTAATTACACTATACCAGTATCAGGAACTTTTAATTGTAGTTCTAGTGGATTGGTGTATATTTGTATCTGTTCAGGCTCCAGTGCTTTTTATGTAGGGATGACTAGTAGAAGTCTAAGAGAAAGAATGAGAGAGCATGTTTATGCTATAAAGAAAAAAGACAATAAGAGTTCCCTATATAAACATTCCACTGAGTGTAAAGGTTTTAAAAAATGTTAAAAATTTCTTTTTTCAGTTTTAAATATAAAGATCTAAGGGGTGGTATTACAAAAATAAAATTGAGCAAAAGGAAATATTGCACCAATTAAGGCTAGAGGTTGACAAAGTGCCTGGATTAAATGATTTAATTAATATTAAATGTTTTCTCTAAAACAAGAGGAGAAAGATTTTAGATATGTAATTATTATGGAGGCTTAGCAGTGTTTTCTGGCTATATAACATTTTAAGTAGAAGTGTTTATTTTCTTTAATATTTATGGATTGTTAATGGTAATTTCATGTGACTCAAATTAGATGTTTGATTGGTTATTAGTTTTTATAAAGGTGGGGTTTTATTATTAGTACATTGTTCTGAAGAACTGTATTTTTGACAAGATGAAAGTGAAGAATAAATTTGTGATACACTAATCCTATTTGTCCCTCTGCTGCAGTTGTGTTTTTTTTTTTGGTTCTTTATACCACTTTGGGGTGTTTTTATTGTTTTATCTGCAGTTTAATTTTACATTTCCAGTGATTGAGTTCTGGAGTTTATTGAAAGCTATTGATTTACATTCTTGTAATCATTTTACTTATTATTAAATGTTTTCATTACTTTACATTGTGGTTGGAAATCAGTGTTTTTCTTTAGAGATTAGAGAGTGCTTCTACCTGTTTGATACTCCCCAAGTCACCTCAAAGGCCTGGTCACTTATGGTCATAACTATCATTCACTTTAATATTTAATTTTCATAATAGGACTTCCCTATAGAAGGGCATGAAGACACTGATTGGTGGCAGCATTACCGTATTATTTTGGGGAAGGGACACATTTGGACATCTGTGTCAGACTTTCACAGACATGTTTGGATGTGTGAAATTTAAATTAAGTTTTAGTGTGAGTATATCAGAGGTCTTAAACTGGGACACATTGCTCTGATGTGTATAATAAGAAAATATATTTTGGGTGGACAGAGGTATATAGTCCAGTCCCAGAAAAATAGAGAGTATTCCTGTTGCACTCTTAGGGAAAAATTGTGAAATATTAGTTCTGTTTAAGTGACAGTCTTATATTGGAGTCAGTAGTGAGGACTGAAGCTCCTTATTTACAGACTCAGGATAGTAAGGGGTGTCATTGAATTGGTGGCAGTCCAATGGGATATAGCCGGATATCACATTTATTAGTCCAGTGGGATATAGCTGGGCATCACATTTATTGGTGCCAGTGGTGTGGGACTTTAATTGGATTCCAGCAGCCTGTGGATAGCTGTCATGAAGGTATGCACTCTTGGCAGCCACATGGTAAACATTCAGAATTTCAATGCTCTATAGTTTTATTTATTTTTTTAGTTAGATAGTCAGAGATAGCAGGCAAGGATGTAACAGAATATTTTAGCAAGCTTACAAAGATCCAGTTGGCAAAGGAGTGTGAAGCCGGAGGATTGGTGCATGCCAACCTGACCAAGGAAGCAATGATATCAGCCTTGGTTGCAGCTGCAGCTCAGACCAGCCATTCGGAGGATATCCAGTTTGGTTTTGGTGATGTGTAGCCTGCAGAGACAAGACAGTCCACATTTTCTTCAGAGGACCTGAGAATCTATCTAGATTAAGAAGACTGGAATTGGAGGCTGAAGAAAGGGAGAGAATGTGACACCTGGAGGCTGATAATAGGGATAAACAGTGCCAATATGAACTGGAGGCTGAGGAGAAATGGTGCCAATATGAACTAGAAACCAAACGGTTGGAGACTGAAGAGAGACTGAGGCATTTAGAAGCAGAGGACAATGAGAGACAGCATCATGATGAAATGGGGCTGCAAACCCTTTGAGAGGGCATAGAGGTAATGGGGGAAAGAAATAACTGAACCCCAGAAGCTGCACAGGTCAGTAAACCTTTTCCTCAGTACAGGAATGGAGATGACTTTGATAGTTTTATTCATATCTTTTAGAGGGTATGTAGACAATATGATGTTGATCATGAGCTCTGGGTTCAGCTCTTGACTCCCTTACTCCATGGTAAAGCTGTTCAGGCTGTAGCAAAGTTAAATGATGTAGATTGACTGGCAGACATTTTGATGAGGGAACAAGCCCTCAGTACTTTGCCCGATGACATGAGAGTTTGGTTAGCAGACATTAAGTGCAACTCTGCAGAGGAATTTGGGAGAAAAGAGGATCTGTACTTGGCAAGCAGAGTACCACAGCATAGGAAAGGGATATCCAGTGATGTACATGGACATAAGGGAACCCATGGGGGGCAGTCTAAACCACTCCAACATTGTACACCAATAATGAGGGAAACTACTAAACCAACTGCATGGTTAGGGATTAGATGTTTTAAGTGTAACCAGAGGGGACACATAGCAGACAAATATTAATTGAGTCAAGGTGAGAAACAGATGGTGAGGGAGCCAGCAAGTGCTGATGACAAACCGCCAGTGATAAGTTGTTTAGAAACAACTGGGGTGCCAAATTATCACCATATATATATATATATATATACATATATATATATATATATATATATATATATATATATATATATATATATATATCCTATCTTAGTGGATGGTAAACAGGTAACTGCTAAGAGGGACACAGCTTCTGATATAACCATTGTGAGGCCCGCAGTGGTTAGAGAAGAGCAATACTTGCTTGGGCAGTCCACTCCAGTCAGAGCATTGGGATGGACCCCATTCCAAATACCTTTGGCTATTGTTCATCTTGACTGGGAAGGCGGAAGAAGAAGCAAGCAAGTAGGTGTGTTTGAGGATATTACTGCAGATGTCCTGATGACACAGTACCTTGTGTACATGCAGTGACACACAGTCAGGCTTGGAGAAAGACATTAATCTCCAGTAGCCTGGGAGAGACCCAGAAAGATCACATACCTGACGCTGGGACTGGCATGGTGGCTGTTTCAGAGAAGGGGCTATCTGGTAGCAGTAAGTCTAGATGTGAGGCACAGCTGCTGGTGGGTACTGATGTTCTTGTAGACAAGGTGACTGAGCAAATGGAGGTGAGTGGTGGTACCTAGAGTGACAGCAAGGTGCAGCTGTTTGAAGTTACTAAGCTTCCTGTGGAAGGGGAGCTTGTGTTTGAGATATTCCTGCAGATGCCCTGATAGGGAATGACTGTGATGATGCAGTGCCTTACATGCATGCAGTGACACATAGTTGGCTGGGAGACAAGTATGTCAGTCCAGTAGTCTGGGAGAGAACCAGACAGATCTCATACCTAAAGCTGGAACTGGTTTGGTGACTGTTTCAGGGAAGGTGCTATCTGGTAGCAGTAAGTCTAAATGTAAGGCACAGCTGCTGGTGGGTGCTGATGTTCCCTTAGACAAGGTGACTGAGAGGATGGAGGTGAGTGGTGGTACCTAGAGTGACAACGAGGTGCACCTGTCAGAAGTTACTACGTGCCCTGTGGAAGGGGAGCTTGTGTTTGAGAATATTCCTGCAGATGCCCTGATAGGGAATGACTGTGATGATGCAGTGCCTTGCATGCATGCAGTAACACATAGTCTGGCTGGGATACAAGTATGTCGGTCCCATAGTCTGGGAGAGAACCAGACAGATCTCATACCTGAATCTTGGACAAGAGTAGTGGCTGTTTCAAAGAAGGAGCTTTCCTGTAGCAGTAAGTCTGAAAGTGAGCTGCTGGGAGATACTGATGTTCCCTTGGACACAGTAACTGCAAGGATGGTGGGGAGTGATGATGCCCAGATTGACAGTGAGGTACAGCTGTCAGAAGATACTAGACTTCCCACAGAAGGGGAGATTGTGAGGGTTGCAGATGTAGAGTTGACACAGGCACAACTTATGGAACCTACAGTACAAAGCTTAAGAGAGATGGCTAAGGAAGCACCTGTGGCTCAAGGAAGAGGAGAGTCTGTATATGGGAACAAGGGTTTGTTGTATAAAGAGTGGACCCCTAAGGGAGGGATAGAAGGTGAGGTAGTATGGCACTTGGTAGAACCTAGCACCTGCCATCTGCCAGTTCTAGTTATAGTCCCTAATATTCCTTGGGAAGGGGATATTAAGGCAGAGAAGGAAGGCTTGTTGTGTACAAATCGGACTCCTAAGGGAGGGCTGGATACAGCCTAGAGCCTAGAGCCTACCATCTGCCACTTCTAGCTATAGTCCCTAATGTTCCTTGTGCAGGGGATATTGAGACAGTGTAGGAAGATTTGCTGTACAAAGACTGGACTCCAAAGAGAGGGCTGAAATGTGAGGTAGTGCAGCAGTTGGTAGAGCCTAAAGCCTACCATCTGCCACTTCTAGCTAAAGTCCCTAATATTCCTTTTGCAGGTAATATTAATGTAAAAAGGTGGCAAATGCTTTGCTAGAAATGTTTAGCAGAGTAGATTTTCCACATAAAATACTGACTGACCAAGGTGCTAACTTCATGTCAGACCTGCTGACTTGTTTGTTGAAGTGCTGTGGGGTAAAATATCTAAAAACTACCCCCTACCATCCCCAGACTAATGGTCTTGTGGAGAGGTTAAACTCTACATTAAAGACTATGCTATGGGCATTTACAGACCAATATGCGAGGGACGTCTTGGATAGATTAATTAGGGTAGGATTAACCATTAAACCCAGTAAGTGTCAAGTGGGTATGGCAGAGGTCACTTACTTAGGACACAGAGTGGGAAGTGGTAAAATTAGGTCAGAACCTGTCAAGGTGGAAGCCATCCAAGCATGGCCATTTCCTGTTACTAAGAAACAAGTGAGACTATTTCTAAGGACAGCAGGGTACTATAGGAAATGTGTGCCCAATTACAGTACCATGGCTGCATCACTTATGGATCTAACTTGGAAGAATAAACTGGACAAGGTAGTGTGGATCACAGGTTGTGAAGAGTCATTTCCAAAACCTAAAATGTATTAGCCAGCCTAGATTACAATAAATAATTTATTGTACAGGTAGATATTTCAAATTATGTGGTGGGGTCTGTGCTTCTGCTAATGCAAATGGATTTTCCAGGAGAGGAATGAGTTGATATTCCAAGGTAGACCCATTTTTCTCAAGCATCAGTTTTCAAGAGTCACTTGGAAATCATGCCTGAGTCATAAGAGGGGGGAGAAATGTGAAGAAACTGAAAACACTGTCATCGGTGGTAGCATGTCTGGCAGGAGATTTGTGTATATTCTGGATTAACTTGTATGGTATGCCAGCATATCTACTTGTGAAAATGTAAACAAGTTTTAAAATGTTAAGTATTACCCTACATATACAGAATGTTGAGAGAATCTGTCAGTGTTTTGATGCATTTCTAATTGCACATGTTGGAGAGTGACATTCTAAAATACTGTGGAGAATTAGCTAAACAGTGAGTGATGTCATTAGAATGTTTCTGCTTGCTAAGGGATTATTTAAACAGCAGATTGACAGAAAAAGAACTTTTTCAAACAGCCGACTGTTATATTTTAAAAATAAGACAGTTGAGACTGCAGTTTGTCAAGTGCTGAGCAGTTTGTGAAGTACAGTCAGTTACAGTGCTGTGCAGTCAGTGGACACGCATGAAAAAAAAACAACAAAAACTCTAAGCTTTCCTTCTGCCTTGCTGTTATTTGTTAGATTAGATCAGGGACAGTATTCTTTAGTTAATTTAGGAAAGCATAATTATTAAGATAGAGTTTTTTCTAGAATAATGGACTCCTTTCCTGCAGTTTAATTTTCCATTTTTGGTGATTGAGTTCTGGTGTTTATTGAAAGCTATTGATTTACATTCTTGAAATCATTTTACTTATTATTAAATGCTTTTCATTACTTTACATTGTGGCTGAAAATAAGTGTTTCTCTTTAGAGATTAGAGAGTGATTCTACCTGTTTGATACACCCCATATCACCTCAATGGTCTGGTTGCCTATGGTCATAGCTATACTTTATTTTGATATTTAATTTTCATAACTGGACACCCCTTTAGAAGGACATGAAGACACTCTGGTGGCAGCATTACTGTATTATTTTGGGGAAGGGACACAGCTGGAAATCTGTGTCAAGCTTTCCCAGAAGTGCCTGGAAGTGTGAGATTTAAATTTACTTTGAGTGTGAGTGTATCAGAGGTCTTAAATTGGGGCACATTGCTCTGAAGTTTATAATAACAAAATACATTTGGGGTGGACAGAGGTATATAGTCCAGTCCCAGGAAAATAGAGTGTGTTCCTGTTTTGCTCTTAGGGGAAAATTGTGAAATATTACTTCTGTTTAAATGATAGTCTCATATTGGAGTCAGTAGTGAGGAATGAAGCTCTTTAGTTAGTGACTTAGGATAGAAAGGAACGTCATTTAATTGGCAGCAGTCCGGTGGGATATAGCCAAACGTCACATTTCTTAGTCAAGTGGGATATAGCCAGATGTCACAGAAGTTAAAAAAATTAGAAACTGAAGTTATGGAATACCTGGGAAGTGATGGATTTAATGTAGAAAGTCTAACACAGATTATGTCACAGCATGCTGTATGGAGAAATAGGAAGACAAGGAGACATCTGAAGAAGATATATGGACATGGTCAAGAAAAGGAGATTTGATATGGTGCAATATTTATGCAAAGGAGAAAGCAAAACTAATCAATATAAAAAAGCAGTACCATAGATATTTGAGGAGAAATACAGACAAAGGCATTGGGATATGGAAAATTTTATAATACAAAAAATAAGAAAACAAGGGGTGGAGTAGAAAAGAGGATTAGTAATGGAAGAGTTAATGATATACAAATTGAACCAACCTTGTTAACAGGAAAAATTATGAGTGAACCTGCAAGATATCCTAAAACTATACACCAATAACTTGCCTTCTGATGACATATAAACCATACACTGGAACTGATGCTGACAGAGTTTATAGTCATTTAGAAGAAAACTCAGTTATGGCAATAGAGCAAAAGATTAACAAAAGAAAGTCATATGAAAAAAAGGATAGCTTATTGTTAAATAAAGTCATACTGAAGAATTGTAAAAAGGGAAAAAAATCTTAGTATGGCATGGATACACTACAAAAAAGCATTCAGCAGCTTCCCATATTTGTGGATAAAAAAGTGCTTCCAAATATAAAAGGTACACCCAACATCGATTGACTACAGTGACTATGAAATAGTGGCCACTATGCTGCTAAGCCATGATAAACGGCAAATTATTATCCCGGGAATAAAAATTCAGAGGGGGCAATATTCCAGGGTGACTCTATCGCTGCTGTTATTCTATCGTGCCCTAAATCCATTAAGATGTCTAGTTAACAGATTATGTCATGGGTACAATTTGGCTCCAAAAAAACAACAAAGTGGAAAGACTTCTCATCTTCTTTTTGTGGATGATTTAAAACTGTATAGTTCATCAGATGAGGAACTGAAAGCACAACTGAAAGTAGTCAAAATTTTCTCAGATAATATAAAAATGTCATTTGGTCTTGACAAAGGTGTAAAATCAGCCTTTAAAGCAGGAAACCTGCAGCACCAAGAAAGTATGAATCTGGGACAGGAATGTAACGTAAAGGAACTTGAGCAGGAGGAAATGTATAAATATTTGGGAATTAATGAAGGATCAAAAATAAAACATGAACAAATGTGAATAAAACTTAATAAGAAATATTTTAGAAAACTAAAATTAATACTGAAAACAGCATTGACATCTAGGAACAAAGTCCAAGCTACAAACCAAGTTATTCTTCCTGTTCTAACTTACAGTTTTGGGGTGACTGTCTGACCCCAAAAGGTATCGGATTAGTTAGACAGGGAAACAAGAAAAATGGTTTATGCTTATCAAATGATTTATAAAAATCAATGTATATTAAGATTATATATTCCCCATTCAGAAGCAGGTGTGATTCTCCTTGAAAGTGGTTACATGTATAGATCTGCAATCATGGGACTGCATACATATCTGCTGACCTCACAAGTTTTAAAATATGAGGAGAATAAGTCTCAGATGACTTTCCTGCTTAGTTTAGGAGAAGCATATAGGTGTCAAGTGGGAATGGAAATTAAACCATAAATAGACAAAAATCAGGCAGCAACTAAGTGTCCCAAAAAACAAAATATAGAATATAAAGTGAAGGATCAGATGAGAAGGGAAGAAATGTGGAAAATGCATAAATATAGTTGCAAATACAGAAAACTACTGGAACAACCTCATGTTGATTAGGATATGACACAGGAATGGCTACGGAGAGGTGAACTTTGGTTTACAAAGTCTACTGAATACATGGGACATACAGACAAATGCAGGTTTTGTAAAACAGAATTGGAAAAAGTTATGCATCTTGTTGCTGGGTGTGATACCCTAATAGCAGAAGGCCTGTATACTGAAAGGCATAATAAGGTAGCATTGGGGATTGTACAAACATTATAATATTGAAGTAGCTGAGAAGCATTGGAAACATGAGCCACAATGCATTTTAGAAAATGATAATGTTTATATCACATGAGATCACCCTCTCAAAGGCAAAAAATACAGTTTCCATGGGACCCGACAAAATCCCTAGCTTTATACTACATGAACTCAGGCATAAGCTCTCAGCACCATTAGGCACCCTATTCAACCAAAGCCTGAGCTCCGGCTTCATCCCAGCTGAATGGAGGACAGCCACTGTCATCCCTCTACACAAAGGTGGAGCGTCCACTAACCCGGGCAATTATAGGCCCATCAGCCTAACTAGCCTGATCTGCAAGTCAATGGGATTCATTATCATGACCCTTATAAACAAGGACATTGGCAAACTCCAAAAGCTTGACTCCACACAGTTTGGTTTTGTCAAGGGGAGATCATGCCTGTTAAACTTGGTTCACTTCTTTGAAACAGTCACCAAAGCCATTGACGAGGGGAAGACGGTGTACACTGCCTACCTTGACCTAGCCAAAGCCTTCAACACTATTCCTCACTCAAGAATAATAGATAAACTCTCCCAGCTAGACATCAAGACATATGTTACCAGATGGGTAGATAACTGGCTCACTGATAGAACCCACTCAGTCAAAATAGGCAAAGCCGCCTGCAGTTGTACACCCATAATTAGCGGTGTACCCCAAGGATCTGTCTTGGGGCCTCTACTGTTTGGGATATATTTTTCTGCGGTGCAAACCAAAACCAGTGGTCTGTGTGGCTGACCAAGTTTGTAGATGACTGCAAGCTGGGTGCTGTCTAAAATTCCCTTAGTGATGTAAACATCCTCCAAGAGGGCCTTACCCAAACTAATGACTGGTGCCCGAAGCATGGCCTCAAACTGAATGCCAAGAAATGCATTATTATCCCCATTTGGGGGATAAAATGACATCCCCACTAATTATCACATTAATAGCAACTCACTAAGCACGCAATCAGTCATAAGGGACTTGAGCAGCCAGGTTGATAGCAACCTGACTTGATTACCACATTGCCTCCACTGTATGGAAGGCCTTCTACATGGCCCACCTCATATGTAAGGGTATTTCATCCAGGAACAAGGATGTCATAACATCCCTGTACTTCTCCCTTATCAGATCCACTATCGAGTATAATGCCCCCTTCAGCATGTACCTTGCCAAGCACATGCAACAGCTGGAGAGACCACAGAGGTTCCTGACCAGGACAACCCAGGTTTTCAAATATCTATCCAATATAGACAAGCTAAAAGCCCTGTCCCTCTACTCAGTCTAATACAGACTGCTCAGAGGTGACCTGTGTCTGGCATACAAGGCCATCTCAGACCCAGCCTTAATGGAGTTGCTGCATATCCGTAAGTCAAACTCCACTTACACAACCCACATGCAAGGCCTTAACCTGGTCTGTGACATTAGTAGAACTTATTGGCTGGATAGATTTGTGTCCCAAAGACTCCCCCATCTGTGGAATAGAATCTCTCTCCATGTCAAGCAGAATACCTCTCTAGCCCTCTTTAAGAGGAACCTAGATGACTGGATGGGAAACAGAAAATACACCCCTGGGATCCCACCTTTGTCCCTGCTGGACAGGGGAAACAGATGCTGACTTTGTGGGAACATTGGTAAAATTTTTCACTAGGCTTATAAGGGCCTCCAGGCCAATAACCTAATATCATCCTGTGAACCTATGAACCTATTACCAACAATTCAAAAAATAGATGTGAGAAAAACAGATATAGTAGTCCATGAAGAGAAGACAAAAGTAGCACTGATCACTGAAATTGCTATAGCCAGTGATTACACTGTCTTATGTATACAGACACACAAAGTCATAAAATACCAAGATTTGCAGGAAGAGACAAGAACAGTGTGGAAGAAGGATATCCAGACAGTTCCAATTAGTCATATTTAGATTTGTTACCAATACATGTAATTCCATATGAATTGCAGGAGGTGTTACTTCTGGGCACATTGCAGGTGCTGCAAAGAGCAGTTTTGGCTAACATCAAAGACTGAAACAACACTATTTTCATGAACTCTAATCACACCCTGACTTGGTAATGGTAAAACAATACCAAAGATTCATTCACTGAAGGCAGTTTGTGGTATCTAACTTGATTTATCCTGATTTCAGGATAAACAAAACAAAACTTTGGGATACCAACAAATCTGACCCACAGACGACAATAATTAGCTTATCTATTCCTCCTCTCGAGAGGAATAAGGCAACTGGTGCAGTTCTTTTTAGATAAACTGTTTTATTTAGTCTTCACAGATGGATGAACATTCTTGTACTTAAATGTTAATAGTTTTACAGAAAGCTCTGACCTGGTTATATGTTTTTTTAGCGAAAGAAGAGGTCAGAATAGCTAGGGGGAGGTGCTGTCTTAATTGGTGAAGCTAAAATATACCTAATTTGAATATGACCAAATGGGGAAGTTTTTTTTTTAATTTGTGGAGAAAAATTTGAAAGAATCAAAAGATCTTTCCACCAATCTAATGAGCTTACAAAGGGACTTCCTTTTCAGGGGTTACATGGGAAAATGTTTCACAACATCCTGGAGCCAATTAGAACACTGAAGCATCAGAATGACAAGCTTGAGTAAGCAAACAGGTAGGATTGCTAGGGAATTTAGACAGAGATATACAGACAAAAAATGTTGAAAAGAGAAAAAAAAGAGCATATCTTTAACACGCACCACTGTCTACAAAGAAATCCAAAACATAATTACAGACAACTAGGACATTATGTATGAGAACAAACAACTACAAAAAATTCTTGAACCTGGGCCCTTTTTGTGTTTAGAAGGACAAAGGATGTAAGAGACTTGGTTGGGAGCAAAGGAAAAATCATGGAGGAAAAGAGTGGGACTTTCAAATGTGGATCACCCAACTATAAGTTTTGCAAACATCCAAGAAACTCTGATCATTTCTATTATCCCAGCTCTAGTAAGATTTTTGGAGCCACAACAGGTATACTTATAACACTATTTGTCATATGCAGAGCTCCTGCACAAGTTTAAACTAATGGTCAGAATAGCCCAACATTCATCAGACACAAGACCTCAAAATTCCCCTGTCTAAGCACCACCTGAAAAATTCTGGACACCACAGATTCAGCTTTGATGTACTGGATAAACTAGAGATATGGCGTCTTGAAATCATAGGAATGCCATCTTAGAAAAGATGGAGTCCTACTGGATTATCAAACTAAATGCATGCAAACCACCTGGACTCAGTACTCGCATTTCTGTCAAAAGTGTTTTATTGCTAGGAAAGCTAAATCATAGTCTGCTTTATTGATTCTGGTTTGACAGGTCCATGGTTGACTCAGCTGAATGGCTTTTTACTATTATCACTATATTTTTGAAATAGTTGTATGTTTAAAGTCAGAAATAAATGTTAAGTCATAGGAGCCCTGTAGAAACGGACACAGTAAAGCAAGCTGGAATGTTCTACACACACAGAAAGGTCTGATAAAAAGGCAACCACCAAGGCACTTACAATACTGTATAGATTTTTCAGATGAATCTGAAGAAACCATGCAGTGAAAGTGTTTTAAAATGTTATTTATATATGTGTATATATATATATATATATATATATATATATATATATATATATATATATATATCTAAGACAAAATATTGAGAGACCATTAAGTTATATATTTTCCATTTAAAACTATTCACTCATTACAAAATAAAAGTTTAATAATCCTCTTCAGTTAATCACAATTATTAAATAATTCATCAAATAGTGCACTATATACCTATTTATGTAATAGTATAAATTATGCATTAAATATCCCACATTTAGTCACTCATTTAATATTATTATGATTAAATCTCTAAATAAATAAGTAGAACAGAGTGAGACCTGAAGAGATAAAGACATCTATAATTTTACAGGTGACAGGTAATCTTATCATATTAAACTATAACACAAAAAAAGGAAATCAATGCACATAAATATTTATCGTGCTAAAAGATAAATGCATATTTTATAGATCTACCAAACATTCTCAATTAATTTTAAAGGAAAAATGTCCATATCTCAAACTGTGTAATTCCCAACATAACAAATATCAAAACATTAAAAAATCTTTTAGCTTATTAAACTTCATAAAATATGTACTCTGCTAAGGTCAAAGAGAATGTCTTGCTATTTCTATGGAATCAAAAATATTTAGTCTATGTTGTATTCAAAAGTTACAATGTGCTAATTCTAATCCCATTCTCACTTCCCCAGTTCAAAAATAATGAAAAATGTACTTTCTGTCAAATTGGATGCACTCATTCAGCAATATAACACTCAAATTTTAGCTCTGACTTATGAAATGAGTTATTTCAGGTAGTCGTGTTAAATCTGATAACATACAACATGTAAAAAGCTTCAAATTTCACATGACCAAGCTTCAAATTTCAGATTTCAGATTAATTTCAAATATTTTTATATGATTCTCTATGTAAATTATACAAGATATTGAACACTCACATTTCTGCCATGTGCTGGTATATGTAATGCACATTTTTCTTATATACATTTTTATTTAAATATATATTTTTCTGTATTATTTTCCTACTAATATTCTACCTTATTCTAGATAACTTGTATTTCTAAAATATCCCAAAGAGCTATTTAATCATCACCTCTCTAAGATTATAGTATGTGCATATAGCTCTTAACGTATTGATACTGATCTTTTATTAATCTTACATATTAGATATGTCATTCCTTGTGCATTTGCATATAATTCATAAAATGCTTACAATACTAAAATTATTAAGAGTAAACAATTTTTACAATATATAAAAGAATTCATGCTTTTTTAATTTAAATGTGTGTTTCTAACTATTGTGGACTTCTGTTCTGATCTAAGCTTCCTGTCCTGACATCAGAATTTGATTACAACATGTGAAAATGCCAATCCACAGCATGCACCAGCTGCTAATTTCTTCCAAGTTTCTCATTCTTCTTAGTTCTTTTAAGTTGTTTTAATGAGTAACATACATCTAAATTTACTTATTTCCATTATGTACAGCGAGAGTTAATAACACTACAACATAAGTTATTAACATTCAGCAAAATGTAAGCAAATTATATGTCAGCAACAGCTCAATATAAAACATTATTATAGCTTTTGTTTTACCAATTCTTCATTTCTAAGGGGAAAATGATATTTTGAGTGAAGTTCTCATATATATACTTGAAAAAAAAGGAAAATAAAGTTCCTTTCTGTTTCTGACATCAATGATGAACTTTGATCTATATTTTCTTCAGAACAACTCAAGGCAGGAAGAAATGCAGGCAAGAAACAGGCATTCTGACACAACTGGGACATTCTTTTATTCTCACACTTTAAGTGTTACTTGCTTCATAAATGACTAGTTAAAGAAATGTATTACACAGGAACAAAGTAAACACAATCACCAGCACTTTAACACTTCTAATTATTGTATTACTTCTGTCCAACATTCATTTAACTCAGCAATGCATATACTAAGTGAAACTGAACAAATAAAATAAAATTCTTAACTTATATAGTCTTAAAGTTACAAATTTTATTGCTTATAATTTAATGACATCCTCTTAGAGGAAGTATTTGTTTAACATTTAAATTAAATATATTAAATCTTTCTCTGTAAATATAGTAGAACAGTACAACTAACCATTTAAATTCCACATGAAAAATGTTTTAGCTTAAAATATAAACACATACTTACATATGTCTTGAAGCTCAAAGTCCAGTATAAACCTTTTACTTAGAGGGCAAATCTATTGTTTCAGAAAATAAAAGTCCTGCAATCAGAGAATAAAAGTCAAATGTGTTTATTTTTTTTAAATTTAGAAGCAGTTTCCCAGGAATTCAGCTCACTCTCTCTCTCGAGGGATATACAGTTCCACTGCATTTATTCAGTATTAAGGATTTCATTGTTGTTAACAAAAGTATATTCCTCCTCCAGCATGTCAAATATGTTGGTTCATTCAAAAAGAAATAACTTGATCTTTGCAGGAAACACCAAAGTGGATTTACTATTGTTCTTTTTAAGCTCCTTTATCAGTGGTAAGTAGGATTTTCATTTACTCATTTCTTTACTGCAATAATCATTGTCAAATCTGACTACATGTTCACCTATTTTTAATATTTTAGCTTTTTCTAAGCTAGACATAAACTTAACTATAATTGAACATGCTGATAAGTATTCCTTCTTTGAATGTGCTCTCAGGGAGCTGTGCACCCTTTCAATTCCAAAAGATAAAGTTTCAGGTAGAGTTAATATTTTATGTAACCAGGTTGTTAAGAAGTTTATTATATTGTCTCCCTCAAACCTTTCAGGTATACCATAAATTCTGATATTATTTCATCTCAGTCTATTTTCTAAATCTTTAACTTTTTCTATGAGCTAAAAGAAATTCAATCTGAGACTCACATTCAGTTATTCTCCTTTCATGATAATTTAAAGCTTCTTCCATGCTGTTGATTTGTGCACTTTGTTTCATAAGAATTTCTAAATATTCCATCTTATTTCTGGTCACTTCTTTAAAGCTTTCTAGTTTGGTAGCCAGGTTGTCTAATACATCCTACATACTAGATATTAGTGATTTATGTCTTTTTAACACAATAATCCCTAATACCATTTCTTGACTCATGCTGAAGTCTCTTCTCTCTTAACCAAGCAGGTGAAATACTGACAGGAAAATTACAGCTTTTGAAGAACATGAAGCTATAAATCTTTTCTCTATTTGTGAATAAAATTAGCTAAGTAGCTTCTCCAAATTTTAATTATTTTGATTATATTTTCTGTAAGAGAAAAGTTTTCAGTCACAGAATTTCACCAGTTGCTGCTCTCAGTTAGCCATCTTGGCCATCCCCTGAATAGTGCAAATTATTGCAAGTAAGGTTTGCTAAAAATCATGACTAATATTTGTTTTTTTTTTTACTTGCTGAAACTTAAAAAGTTGGCAACACAAGAAATGTTATGATGCAATTTAAATTTAAAAACTAAGTTTGTTTTCTGAACGAAAAAATATTGTATTTGTTAGCATTTAGCTAGAGTCCTTTTTCAATATACCAGGGATTAACATGAGTTTGTTTTCTATTTGAACAGCATTAGTATCATTGGTTGATTTAACAACAACACACAGCTTGCAATCCTCAATGAACTTAGCCAGAGATCCTTGTTGTCAAGTGTTCAGGTCAGAGAAATAAGTGTCAAAAATAAGAAGACCCTGGAGAATGCCACTGGTCACCTTTTCCTTAACTGATGTGGCATCACTAACCCTAACATGGTCTCTCACTGAGACAGTTTGCAATTTATATGTCTAAGGCAATTAGCTTATTAGAAATACCATCTGTGGGAGAAGAGAAAGACCTTATAGAAAAGGTACATAACAGAATGTAATAAATATTAAGCCATAGTAATATTATTCATATAGTGCTTTAAGAATGATTTTAGAACTGTAACAAAACTTGTTGTTATACGTTGAAGTATCATTTTACATGATGTGTAAAAATGGTTGGTCAAGCAAAATTTCCAGTATATCAGACAAGAAGGAAACAAAGCAGACTATGTAGCAGAATGAGTCCTTAAATGCCAACAAAAATGTCAAATATCAAAATGTTGTGTATGGTATAAAATCAGAACAGAGCTGTCTGGTGTTCTGTTTGACTTGGAAACTGCCTGTACAAAGCAAAGTAAATATTTAGAAAATGTGAGTATAAAATGTGTCCTTTTGTACTGCTGTTATATGTGCTGCTTTTTGTTTTTGTGCTATGTCATTGCATTTTATAAATATTAAGATCTGTCAAAGATGGATTTCTTGATGACAGTTTAGTCATGATCCTTTGAATACATTGAACATTACTCTTTTGTATATTTTTAGGGCAGAGTCCCCCTGGTCATAATGTTATTATCTATAGGCTCATTTATTCCTCAGCACTTCCTGGAATGTTGCATGGCTGGATGTAGATATTGTAAATCTTGAAACACCAGAAAATGTAGAGTTCCAGAAAGTTGTAGAGAACCCTTTAGAAAGTGGTAAAGGAAAACAGGAGTGTGTAATAAATTAAGAATTCCACCAAATTACCTAAGAAGCTCATGCAGGGGTGAGGAAAAGGCCACTCCATTAGAATTTTAAAATATCCATTTATTTAGCTTTAAGACATTAAAGGAAAACAATAGTTTCATAGGACATTACTAGGCTAGTTGTCTTAGATCCTTTACAAGCCTAGCCATGTTAATCCAAAGTTATCCCCATTTTCTTTGGTAGTTTGCAGAATAAATTTATGCAGAGCAGATCTGTGTTCAAAACCGGCTACCCCTGTCTATGAGGGACATAGGTGCCACCACCAGACAAAATTTGAGATCTCCCATCCAGTTATCTAGGTTGTGCTTGAATAGGGTCAGTAAAGAGTTCTGTTTTACTGGACTAGGAAGTCTACTCCTGAGAACAGACTATTTTTTTAAGAAACAAATAAAGAATCAATAAAACAAACATGTTTCCAGTGACTGAATATATTTAATTCTCAGAAATAAAATGCTGCAAACTTGTAATTTACAGCAAGTGAAATGCTATTTGCCATCTGTAGCATAATCAACATTGATAAAACATAAAAAAAATCAGTTGACATTTTTCTCCTTGCTTTTTTTAAATGATAAATCATGATGATGTTCAGGAAAGCTAGGCTAGACAGTTAATCAGTTTATCATTTTCATTCCATGCAAAACTAAAGGCAGATAGCTTGTCTTGTGTTATTGTTGCTTGGAGCCTATTTTTAACTTTTTTTATTCTAAACATAAATTTTTCCCCCGTGCAATTTGCTGCCATTATTCTTTAAAAACTTAGCCACAGTATTCCTTCAAGATAAAGAAAAGAAACGAATCTACCCCAGGATTCACTAATCTCCCATGCAGGAATAAGTTATTCCTGTATGAAAATGACTTTTTAAGGGCAGCACGGCAGCACAACATGTATAGTAATGAAGGCGCACTGCCTCTGCTCCTAAACGGACATGGAGCATGGATGAGTGCAGGGGGTGTGTCTGAGAGCAGAGCTCTCACAATACACATGCCCCTGCACTCAGGAAGTGTCATTCAGCAATTACAATGAGCAAGAATGCTCATAGGATGCTGCATACCTCCCAACTGTACAAATCATCGCAGAATGTCCAGATTTGTCACTCATACAGTACACCATTTGTCCTGGCAAATCACTGGGATGATCTCAGGATTGAAGTCAGTAAATAATGGCATACATTTCAGTTTCAGACTTCAAATCCATCAGAATATGTATATTAAAACAAACCTGCTACATTAACAACTTTCCTACGTTTATAAGAGCAATAATTAAAATATGTCTGTAGTTGGACCTCATGTTATCAAGCTTTGTCCAGATAATTTGCATGAAGAGGTTGAGAGGTATGGGGGGTTACTAAGATGTCTGCCAAATGTGCAGATCCACACAGGAATCCACAGCAATAAGTGAAACTTGTCCCTTCCTAGAGAAAATAGCAGTAGAGAATTTTTTTTTTATCAGACAGATTAAACTTAACCATAGGTGCGCGGGTTTGCCCATTGCTTAGCTACACATACTGTAGCTTAAATAGCACAAGAAGATAAATAGCAAGATACATTCAATTGACATCGTACTTTAATAGTGTAGTGGTCAGAGTGTTAGCTTTATAAGCAGTCATTCCTGGTTCAGTTCTCACTGTAGTAAATTCCATTTTCCATGTGAAATCACTTTATGACGTTTTTTTTTTTTGCTGTTTAACCTACTAAATAACATATATTTCTGAACTGGAATATTGCACTAAGTGCAGATGTGAGGTGTCATTGTAATAATGTGGTAAAATCCACAGATAAACACAAGTGCCCCATACAGTATACATACACATGAATCAGGGATACTAAATGAAGGTATAATGTGTAATGAATGATAAATCCATAGACTGTCCAAATCTACCACTTTCCAAAGACCCGTGTTTCATTTCTTTCTAAATTAGTGCAGGGGTAAGTGGGAGTAAGCACTATTAAGCAGTAGTAAGTGGGTTTAAGCCTGTTTGCATGAGGGTAAGCAACATGGACACAGATTAAGCAATTTTGAAGCTAACTCTCTGTAAGCATTTTTAACCGGAGATTAGCATTACTTACCATTGCTCAAACATGTGCAAATCTGCTTACCACTGCGTAAAACTGCCTTAATCACTCTGTATACAACAGCCCCTGTTCTGCCCAGCAACAAAATAAAAAGGCCTTGCAGGTCTTGAACCCAGGACCCTGTACGCTATTGTCATAGCAGTTAACCAGTAAGCCATCACAGCTATACATAAAACTGTGGTATACCCCAAACAGATCCTCACTATAGCAAAATCACAATTTACATGAGAAAGGAATCTATAACCAGTTTTATGTTGTATAACCTACTACATAACATATGTGTATATATATATATATATATATATATATATATATATATATATATATATATATATATGTGTGTGTGAACTGGAGTACTGCATTAAGTCCAGATGTGAGGTGTCATTGTAATAAAGTGGTGAAATCCCCCAGTAAACACAAGGACCCTATACAGTGTACATACACATGAATCACAGATACTAAACAAATATATAACATGTAATGAATGATAAATTAATGCCAAAAAGCAAATAGTGTGCAAATTTAAAAATAAGCAATGCTAAGCATTGCACACCCCTGCTAACTAGGTGTAAGCAATGTGTAGCCCAGCTAAATCAATTTGCCCATTGCTATACCTCTTTAAGCAATGCCAGCCTTAGGTAAGCAGGTTTGCTCATAACTTAGCATTTTCAAAAACCATCCAAGCACATCAAAGTGCAGGAAATCAGCCCTATTTAAACCCCACAGGCAGGAATACATCTCATAACTGGTTGCAGCTTCCTCCTGTAGGCACTATGGCCGGTGTCTAAGAAGGACCGTGCTTCCGAGCACAGCTCTGGGGCATCCAGGAGTCCAAAGTCATGGCAGAACTCCTTGTAAAAGACCATGAGCAGAGACTGCTGCAGGGCCAATACCAGGGTTCTCAATATAAAGCAGAGCCCTGGGACCATCTCGCCCGTGGCCTCACCAGTGCCACTGGCATCCCTCAAACTGGTGAGCAGATCAGGCATCACTATGCCGACCAGAAATGGAGGAAGAGAGAGCTCTTGGATCAATGGATCAAAGAGGCTAGGCAGTTGGGTGATGCCCCAGCCATGTGTAAGCACTCATCCTACTACCTGTTTAATAATTGCCAGCTCATGTATATTATGGATAGGTATGGCTAAATATTCCTCTTATGTCTTTGACAGCGGCAGCAGAGCAGGCTGTGAATCAGGAAGCCCATGTGTAGGCTGCAGAGGCTGTGTTGCGAGGCAGGTTGGGAGGGTGGCCTAATGGTTAAGGTGTTTGCCTTACAAACACAAGGTGCTGGGTTTGAGTCTCACAAGGGATAATTGGCTAGGCTTAAAATGGCTCGCAAGGGCAGTTAGCTTAGTACTAACCTATGAACTATGAAATAATCTTGCATGTACTGTCATAAGAAATAAATCTAAAAGTAGTAGAAAGTTAACTGCCAGTATAAAACCTGTATTGTGTATGGCATGTACTTGAATAAACCAGACAATATGGCAGGAAGATTCTCATATAGGTTGTATGTAAATAAAAGGGTAACAGCCTGGTAATAAAAGTCTAACTACAGGACTGCTTCTGTTTACTCTGGTATCACATGGTAATATAGTGTTGCATTCTTTAAGCACTGTTACCCACACTGTGCTACATAAATAAAATGTGTAGGAATGTCTGTATATGACTGTTGTAATCACAAGGTCATATTGTACAACTGAGAAAGACTTAGAAAACAGTGAAAAGATAGACAACATAATCCAGATAGTACACTGAACTGACATGTGAAACGTATTTTAGCACACACAGCCATGGTTTGAATCCTGGGAGTGGTAGTAAGGTGTATGCAGAATCATACCCCGCAACTGTACAGATATTGTCAGAAAGTCCAGATAATCGGTGTAATTCTCCTGCCTGTCACCCTGTCCCCCTGGCAAATCAGTGTGATGGTTCCAGAAGTTTAGGCAGCAAATAATGACATACAACTGATTGTCAGACATCATAACAGTCAGAAATATATCTATAAGAGCAAACCTGTCACTCTAGCAACTCACCAAAATATTATGAGATTAATAACCAAAGTATGTCCCATCTCCACCTCCATGTTGTGAAGCTATGACCAGAGTGTGTGCAGTAACAGAGTGAAACGTATGTGCATAATATTAATGTGGAATCTGGTAATATGTGTAGCAATATTCAGGTAGTTTTAACAAACATTCCCCCCACAGGTCTGTCAGATATGAAAACCATGGCTAGAAATAAAAGATTGAAATCCTGGACTGGTACTGTTTAGTCTGGTATTGCACGGCATTGTTAGTGTTGCAGTTTCTCTGAATAATAAGGTATTACTCATCACTGTCATCCACACAGTGCTACATAATAAAACTGTATAGGAATCCCTGTATACGACTGTTGTAAGTACATGGTCAGATTGTAAAACCATGGGAGACTTATAGACAGACATCAGAGAAGAGATACACAACAATATCTATATAGCACACTCAACTGTGATATACACTGTTTTATTTTTAGCAGACACAGCCATGGTTAGAATCCTGGGAGTGGTAGTAAGCTGTATGCAGAATCATACCCCTCAACTGTACAGATTTGACCAGAATGTCCAGATAATTAGCCCATATCCACTGCCTGCTACCCTGTACCACTGGCATATCAGTGGGATGATCTCTGACATTTAGGCAACATTTAATGACATATAACTGTCAGACCTGTAAATACTCAGAAATGTATATGAAAACAAACCTGCAACTCACCAAAGGTTTATGAGGGCAATACTCCAAATATGTCACAGTTTCACCTACATGTTGTCAAGACTTGCCCAGATTGTGTGCAATAAGAGATTCCAGGTTGATGTTATGCACATACCTCTATGTGCATAACATCAACCTGGAATCTGGAAATATGCATAGAAACAGTCATGTAGTGTTAACAAACAATACCTCCAAAGGTATACCAGGTAAGAGGTGTATACTGCAGGTAAAACACAGTTCATGTATATAGTTGTCTACAACCATACCACTGTCCATACTAAGGCCATTGGGTAGTGTAATAATATCTGTAAGGTACAGATTACAGCACTGACTAAGAAAGTAATGAGAACTACAGGGATATACAAGCTGTTAATTGACGTCTTTCTCTCCCCTCACCATATCTGCCACAAAAATCTAAATACACAACTCAATGGGTATGTGTACAATTAAATCTACTGTGGGGACATATGTCCTATTGTTTGATAAATATTGAAATTTGTTTCTATGCATGTGCCATGTTGAAATACTCCCACATTGGTGGCATGCTGTCATCAATGTACCTGCATGCTGTTGTAATGGCCACTGTGGTTCCATATATGCATGTATTCTATTTGCTATGCAACTGTTCCATATCTGGTGTTTGGGGTTAATGGGAATATCTATGTATGCTGTTATACCTAATCCTGGAATGTGTTAACTATTACTAACCCACATATGTTTTAAAATTGAAACACCATAGCATATTTGGGAAGGCCGATCCCAGCGGACTCACCTCTCCCACCTCATCTGGCAGTGGCACCAGGCATCAGAACATCTGGGGTCCACCATGGGACCTCCTCATCTGCTGGTCCTGCACCACCTTTGGATGGAACTGCCTCAGGGGATGGGCTCACCATCCCCTAGGAGCAGGCGAGGACAGGATACTGTCACCCATCATCAGGTCCGGGCCTGATGAGTAGCAAGCTCCAAAGGGAGTTTGGAGATCTGCTACTCCAGCTTGAGGGCCACATAGCACATCTAGAGGGTTAGCCTCCCCCTCCTACCTAGCCTCCAGCACAGCCACCATTAGGGCCGTGAAGGTGCAGTGGTGACTGCCCATGGGTGGAGACCTCAGTCCCACTGTTTCCATTTGGGGACTCATGAACTTCCGACTTCCAAACACTCCTCCACATCCAAGGTGTTTACCCCCACATGTGTCATATACTGCCCCTGTATGCTGTCTTGTCTGTCTTGTCTGTCACCCTACCCAACCTACCTCCCCAAATATACCTACTATCCCTCCCCAACACTCTCACCTTAAAAAAAGGAGGAAATCTGTTCCCCCCCCAAATCTTGCCCCATACATAGCTGTCCATTTCGCACACGTATCCACTGGACACATGTAATCTGGTCTAACTGGCTTCACAACATATTATTGTTGTCCTCACCCCTCACTCAGGGGTATGAGTATCTAAATCTACCTCCAAATCAGTGTATATGCACAGTTGTTGTTATAGAAGAAATGGGCAACTATGGACCTTCCCTACACCCGTCCTGCACATCCCTAGCTATTTTCCATACTGTCTTTCCTTCTTTGTGCACCTTTTTCACCACTTTCCTATCAACCCTTTTTCTTTTCTTTTAATGAAATTAGTGTGGGGGTAAGCGGGAGTAAGCACTTTTAAGCAACAGTAAGCCAGTTTAATCCTGTTTGCAGGGGGTAAGCAATGCCTACACAGGATAAGCAATTTATAGGCTGAGTGTAAAAATATTTAACCAGATGTTAGCATTGCTTGCTGTCATGCAAACCCGCTTACAACTGCTTAAAAATGCCTTAATCACTCTGTATCCAATGGCCCTTGTTCTGCCCAGCAACAAATGAAACAGTCTTTGCAAGTCTCAAACCCAGGAACCTGCACATCATAGCCAAAGGGATTTACCACTAAGCCATGTCAAATATACCTAGCCCTAATGTTTTCATGTTTTCCCAAACATATCATCCAGCACAGTCATTCAACAGTACAGAAAATGTATTTATATATGTAGATATATGTGTATGTATACATATATATATATATATATATATATATATATATATATACACACACACGCACGCACACACACACACACACACACACACACACACACACACACACACACATATATATATATGTATATATCTACAGATATATATGTCTACACACACACACACACACACACACACACATATATATATATATATATATATATATATATATATATATATGTATGTATATACAGATTTATATCTATAGATATATAAGAGAACACAACAAATACATATATGACCAAAGGCACCATTAATGGGGGTGAGGGGGGCCCAATCTATGTACCTCTTGTAATTATTGATATCATCCCCTCCCCCACGGCCAAACGGATCTTCCTTGCAACACAATACCAACACTTGCAAGTCCTATACCCAGAACTCTATACAACATAGCTACAAACAGTTAACAGTATCCATCCCACCTGTACGATGTCAGGATGGTATCAATAACATATCATGCACTACAGTCTGGCTGCCATAGGGAATGTACAATGTGGAAGCAATAAGCAGTCCAATGTTACATACAGACGCACACATATATGCAGATACATATATATATATATATATATATATATATATATATATATATAGAGAGAGAGAGAGAGAGAGATACATGTATATACACATACACACACATATACATATATTACTACTTATAAATATGTATAGGAAGATACATATTTAGAGGGTGTACAGCATATTGAACAGCCAGTATTCCTACAGTTGCCACCTTTTAAAATGGACAGTGTATGATTCTCTCATACAAAAGACAATTATTACATGAAGCATATACCCATAGAGAAGTCAAAGGATATGACACCACACACAGGTTTGCATACATAAGAAATGTTTATTTGTGTACTATTACAGCTGTACATGCCATCTCATATAGCTGTTGGGTGTTTGAAATACATACTAATTGACTAATATAACTCTCAAGCAGATCATTTTATACAGTAATCCAAAAGCATAACATATGTTGCTGTCCAGGCCAAGGCCTTCAAGTAGTACAACAGTAAAGAAAGACTGGGCCAGAGAATAACAATCAATTAGCAGTAAGTAATGCAGATGTAGTTCAGTAGCTTGCAATCACACTCTGTACTCAACCCCTAAGGGGAAAAGAATTAAGTTGTCACAATGAAGATGTATCTCTTGCATAGCAATGCTTAACTTAAAACATCACTATCACACTGACACACAGAACAGTCTGTATGACAGTAAGCACTAGGCCACCCATGTTCCCAAGGTGAAATGTATGAAAATGTACAGCCAAATACCTTAAGGTGTCTTACTACTGATATCCCTCACATATTGTAACAGCCTAGGTTATATATGGTGCATACCCCTCCCCATAGACTGACTTACAGGGGAATATAACAGTGTTACATACACTGACCTCTGGACTGCACAAGAGCACACATGTGTTGTCCAGCTGAAGCCCACATATATATGGACTCTACCCCACAATATATGTGGGGGCCACAATATCACTGGAATGATGGCAGGAATGGCAGCATGACATAATCACAGGCCACTACTTAACAACTTCTTATTGCATGTCATATGGACAAAACCTGGTATATAGGTGGAGGATAGAGGCTGGAACACAGGGCCATATTTGCAATATTGCTGTTATACACTGAGAAAGTTGCTGGTGTTACAGGATTGTTTGCAACATACCCTTGGTCAGGAATATGAAGTCAGAAACACAAATGGATGCAGCCATGTACTGATAGCACTCAACAGACAGAATGCCAGTGATATATCTGAGACAAGACCTGTGTGGTGGACAGACAAAACATTACAGGCAATCCTCTGGCCATCATGTGGATAAAGCCACAGTTGAGAGCTGTGCCGACAGACTGCATTCCATGCTAAACTAGTATGTACACACAAACCCTGTAACACTAGTGGTATATAATGCATATAACAACACTACTCACACTGTATGTAGGTCTGGAACCTTATACAAATATGTAGCTGGCCTGTCTCTGCAACTCCTCTTGTAAGAGGTATTGCTACCTGCTGTCTGTAACACTGCCAGCCACACACAGGAAGGATGTCCTCCATAGAGGAAAGGTAAAGTGACCAAGCCCATATGATATAGGAATTTATAGTAGTGGGATGCCATGACAGTGATAATTGGAAGTGCTACACAGCAGGCTGCATGCAGGTAGAAAGTGGTGAACACTGATTGGTGCAGAGGCCATCACCTGATCATGTGCATCACCTACAAAATCCATGCTACAATCTATTCAAAGCAGCTCAATCCATTTAGTGGAGAGAGACAGAGAGAGAGAGACAGAAAGAGAGAGAGAGAAAGAAAAAAACAAACAAGCAAACAAACACACATCCATCCACACAGCAAACTGTATCTAGAAGAGACGACATTCCCACAACAGGTATGTAAAGCATATATGCATGTAATTGAATGCAGTACTTGGTCCATAATAATGGGATAGATGATATGGAATGATTTATATGTGCCATCAGGTGTTGTTGTTGTTATAATGATGTCAAGCTGGACAACTGCTATGGACAATAGTGTCTGTCCCTGTGGGTAGTGGACCATACCTGTCAACTGTGCAGATCAGCACTGACTGACAAGATGTAAGCCATCATAGTGTGTGTTGTGTACTGCAAGACATGTATATTAGTGTGGCCAATAGCTGGTGGTGGAAGTAATGCCAATATGATGGACATGTGCATTTTAGAGCCGAACATTTACAGGACAGTCATGTTAACGTGTAATGTAGCATGCACAAATGCCATAGGTGTGTAATAGGCTTACCTGCAATCTGTCCCTATATATACCCCCCTAATGTTAGGCTGTGTCCACATGTGGCACCTATCTGTGTTGCAGCAAGGCAGAACAGTGCAGCTGTGCAGAAAGGAGAGTTAGAGAGTGTATGTATATATATATATATATATATATATATATATATATATATATATATATATATATATATATATATATATCTACATATGTCTAAAGATATGGACACCTATATGTATGTATGTATATATATATATATATATATATATATATATATATATATATATATATATGTATATATACAGCTCAGAATATATATAATATATATATCTACACATAACTCTCTCTCTCTCTCTCTGTGTATGTATATATATATATATATATATATATATATATATATATATATATATATATATATATAGACACACACACACACACACACACACACACACACGTATGTCTACATATATACAAACACACACACACACATATTTATATAAATACATGTCCCCTATTGTTGAATGACAGTGTTACATGATATGGGTGAGGGAACATCACACATATCAATACACACACACACACACACACACACACACACATATATATATATATATATATATATATATATATATATAGCAGTAAGTGGGTGCAAAACGGATGGTTATGTCAGGGTGAACCCCATATTGAGAACACATTACCCTTGTTTGTGAAAGTGGGACTGGTAATTTGGGGAAGGATAGTAGGTATATTTGGGGAGGTAGGTTAGATTGGAAGACAGAGAAGACAGCATACAGGGGCAGTATATGACACATGTGGTGGGTAAACATCCTGGATGGGGAGTGTTGTCTGGGATGTGGAAGCTCATGAGCCCCCATACGGAAAAAATGGGACCAAGGTCCCCACCCATCGGCAGTCACAGCATCATTTTCATGGCCCTGAAAGTGCTTGGGCTGGGGGCTGAGCAGGAGGAGCATGCGGACCCTGTGAGCATGTACTGAGGGCCTCAAGGTGCTGTAGCACATCCCCCAAGTCTCTGTGGAGCTCCCTTATGCACCAGACCCTGTACCTGTCTTCGGGTGACAAGATTCTGTTTGTGTGTGCTCCCGGCGGAGTGAACACCATCCCCTGAGGTGGTTCCACCTAAAGGTAGTGCAGGACCAGTAGATTAGGAGGTCCCAGGATGGGTCCTGGATGTGATATGGCTTGTTAACATGGCCAGATGAGGTGGAGAGGTGGTTCTGCTGTCAACTGTTGCCCAAACATGCTATTGTGTCACTGGTATAGAACATATGTGGGTAGTAATAGTTCACACATTCCCTGATTATGTCTAACAGCATGCATAGATATCCCCATTAACACAAAACAACAGATGTGCAGCAGTCACATAGCAAACAGAACACATGCATATATGGAACCATAGTGGCCCTTATATTGGCATGCGGGTGACATTGTCCATAAGAGGCCACCATTGATAGTGTGCCAACATGAAATATGACTACAGACACATAGCACAAATTGTCGTAAAATACGATATATGTCCCAAATGGTAGGTCTTTTGTAGGCATATCCATTGAGTTGTGTGATCAGATTGTTGTTGCAGATATGGTGAATGGGAGACAGAAATGTGTATTAACAACTATGATAACCTTGCAGTATGAGGTCCTCAGACCTGTTTCCCTCTTTATGTCTTTCAGGCAATATGTCCAGGGAATGCCTGCCTATGTACACAATGGAGGAGAATGATGTCATCATCACATACCTGGTGCAGCGGTGCAGCACTATAACACCTTGTTTGGGCGTACAACCCATGATCAGCAGGAGAGGACCGCCCTGTGGAATGATCTTGTCACAGGGTAAACGATGTCGGCCTGCATAACCGCAGTTATGATCTGGTCCAACAGAGATGCACAGATCTACTCCACCATGCCCATTGGCATGCTGCTGTGGTTAGGGGGGAACCAGCTTGCAAAAGGGGGGGTCATGCCATCCAGCCTCCCCTGACACACGTTGAGGAGCTCCTTGCCGGCCTCGGGGCACCTGCCTGCCTGTAAACACAACACCTGGCGGAGAGCATAGTGGAGGTGGGTGCTACCCACACAATGGCAGAGGAGCATGCAGGTAAGGCCAGAGGACACATCAGTAGACCACTGTTGCATATTCATCCATATCTGCAGAGTTAGATCATGCATACGTGAGATGAAATATATATAGTCTGTTGCTGCATTGTAGTAATAAACAAATGTGCATAATCTGTAATTTTGTGGGTTTGTACTGTTGATGTACTGTAATGCTACACCCACCCTGTACCAATGCCACAGGTGTGGCTACTGACATCACATCTCTCACACAATTATGTAGGTCCCTCTAGTATACCTCCAGGGCAGCAGCCTGTAGCTAGTGAGTATGGTGTTTGTTCAGGTTTGTCAATACACAGGTCATGTTATGGTCATGGTATATTCCATGCATATATTTAACACACCTACCCATAATGCATGCTTTTCACGTATTGTTGCTGTTAACTGCACTGCATTACAGTAGTCATCATGATGGTGTATCTGAAGGGTATGTAAGACTCCTGCAATATAACTAACATCCTGTCATTGCAAGATATGTGCAAAGAGATGAACATAATGGTGGGACCCGGTTTGAACAGGTCACTTTCTACTGATGGTGTATACAACTGCAATACTAGTGGCATAGTCTATCTTGCTGTTTGTTCTGTGTGCAATGATTTTTATGTAGGTATGTCCACACGACCACTTAGTAAAAGAATTAAAGAGCACTATTATTGTATTAGAACTAAGAACATCAACAATGTTCTATTTAAACATTCCATTACATGTAATGGTTTTAAAAAGTTTCTGTTTGCTGTTTTGGAACATGTAGTTAGAAATATAAGGGGGGGGGTCCTATAAGGACCAACTGGAACAAAGAGAAACTATATGGCAGTTTAGGTTAGGGGCTGACAAAAAAACTGGTATTAATGATTAAGTGAATATTAAATGTTTTCTGAAGCATAGAAGACTGACGATTTTAAAATGAACTGTCTATGTTATGTTATTAGATGTGTGACTTCAAATGACTGTATTCCTTTTGCTAGTACACTTTAAATAATTGATTGTTTTATTAGGTGATTATTTTGGTTTGATAATTAAGGGGATGTTGCTGTGTGCATTTTATTTCATTCTGAAGAAGTCTTTTGAGACAAAAGTGATATTAAACTGTGTTTTTCACTATTGCTGGTGGTTTCCTTCATAGCAGAGGGATAGTTGGTGGTTGGTGGCATGGAACAGGACAGTGTGGTATCTATGGCACGTGTGTCTGGACACAGCAGTCAAAGCCGGATGTCTAGTGGGGTACCACATAGGCAGATGTACAGGGGTGATCATTGAAGGGCTGCTGGTCATCGTGGCCCTGGCAGAAGTGCCACATCTGGTACCACCAGACACATGTTTCAGGCTGTCATGGAGGTGTGGACACATATGGAATGGTACATCAGACAGGCTCTGAGGCTGCAGAGGGCTACTCATTCAGCTGGCACTGACAACATCCGTGATCTTGCAGGTGCCCTCTGTTATTTTACAGACGTCATGGATAGATGGTTGGGTGAGATGGTGGGACTCCTCGACAGTGGAATGTCCATGCTCGAGCATGTGGTGGGAGTGATGCGATGGCCACATGGACATAGGCCAGCAGCACCAACAGCTGGAGGTCGATATGGACGTTCAAGAACACCAAGCCACTCCTGTAGTGGCAGTACTAGCCCCAGCACTGCAGAGGGGTGCTGTCCACACCACACCACAGCAGGCCACATCCACATGGCCCTGGCCAGTCCCAGGAGGGACCTGGTTCCAGCAGACATATATCATCATCAGGTGAGAGTACCATATCATGGCTTGCTCATAGGTTCATAAGTTCATAGGTAGGTACTAGGCTATTGACCCTAGGGCCTATATAAGCCTAGCCAAAAGGTACCCTGGCTTTTGCCACCCAAGAAAATTATTTCCCTGTGCCACTGTCGAGCAGAGCCACAGAAGTGATCCCGGGGTGAATTTCCTATCTCCAATCAAATCATCAAGATTTTTCTTGAAGAGTGCTAATGAGGAACTTTGTTTGATATCGATAGGTAGTTTGTTCCAGAGTATGGGAAGTCTCTGGGACAGGAATCTATCCCTCCAGCATGTTCTGTTTATTGTGGTGACAAGGTTTAGGTCCCCATAGCGTGTAGCTTGTACCTGGACATGCCTGTGAAACCCATGGCAGGCACAGTTTTCATGTCCATGGCCAGAGGCGGTGAACTGCACACCCTGCCAGGTATGGTCTGCAGCTGTCCAACAAACACCTCTATAGGACAGCCACATGGCAGAACTGTGTACATGCATGCATACTCACATACAATTCAAACACAGCCATACCTACACATACCACATCACCACAGCCATATCAGTAATTAACCTCCTCACTCACACACATGGTGTCAAATGTATGGCTCAGCCTAGGTCTCTGCCAAACCAACACACCCTGTGCATATGATGATACCTGTGCCACATCTCTGTCATCCATAACATCGATGCAGGGACAGGCAAATATGGTTCTGATGCACAGTACTACAGTGTACCAATGCAATGTTGTGTAACATGTTGTCAGCAGTAAAGTTTAATGCTTACATGTCAGGAAGTGTAGCTGTCCAGCCATTATGCATTATAGCTGTTATTAACACTGAGTGATTGTGGTCTCCATAATGTAATCCGTATGTGTTGTAGGTGTCCATGTATCATCAGGAAGATGGTCTGCTATTGTATCCTACAAGTGGTATGGCACTGTGGTGACACCTTGGCTGTGCCATATCCTGGGTACAAATGTACACATGTCAAAGGTCTGTGTAACAGTTACTACATGTGCCACATGGCTGATAGGTCTGGGGGTGGTGTATACAGGTGAGTGCATGGTGGCTGCTGTCAGCAGCCCTTCTACAGTTGACATTCATAAGTGTACTGGGTGGTACAACCCACATGTTTGTGTATAACACACACAGGGGCTTTGGTGTTGATGCAATACACAGAGAATACTCTACACACAGATGTATGTACTTGTGCAAGGAACACATTGCAGCCTATGTAATTCCACCAAGCCAGAATAGGCACAACACATTGGTAAATAAGCAGTCTGCTAGTTTAATGTCATTGACGATGGTACTGGCACGGCATATGTCCCCTTCTTCAATGCAGTGCAATCTACAATTCAGTAGACATAGGTGTGCTGGTGTGGGTAGCACAGCCCTACACTTTGGAGGATAAGAGGTGCTGTAGAACTACAGATAGTGTGATAGACAACTACCTAACCTGTTAACATGAACTGTACAGTATTACAGCCAGCTAAGCGGGGGGATGCATTCAACAGTAACTGCAATGATGTTGGCTGTGCCCACAACAGCCACACCCAGCTATATATATATGTATATATATATATATATATATATATATATATATATATATATATACCAACCCCAGTATCGCTGCACACCTATACAGTGGGGAAGAGGGCATTTACACATCTATCACTATTTGTGATGGAATGTATGTCCACAGGATGATACCTGTGAAATGTTAGCATATGCCAGGCAGTTCTCAGACAGATTACCTCCTGGGACAT